>NC_143013.1:133480848-133713348 GCF_055824585.1 Amblyomma mixtum
ATGCAATCATCAAATTTAGAGGCCACCAGTCTTCAATTGAAAAAGAAAGTTCGACTGTTTTTGCGGTAGTTCCGACATTTAGCAGATAATCAACTTATTTTAGCGGGCTTTCACCTGGACGACATATGCAACCAGGCAGAAAAAAGAGAGAGAGACTTTAATGAATGCAGGAGAGGTCTCCCTGGCTGCTAGCCTAGCATGCTGTCAGCCAGGTTGGGGTGAACGAAAAGAAGATAAGAGAAGAAGAGGAGAGAAAAAAAGAGATGAAAAGAAAAAGGAAAGGATGAAAGGTGGCATCAAGCATACTCAACACTCACGCACTCACAAACACACATGGTTATCAAAGGGTGTCCACCTAGCCAGTGTCCCCAAGAAAAAGTATTAATGCTTTTCTCCGTTGCGGAGCCGAAGCCGCACCACTCCAGGATCCAAGGACATACTCCAGGTGCACGGGCGCATCCTGGCGGAGTCCTAAAGCACTTAACAGTGCCTTGCGATGGGGATTAAAGATTTGGCAGCGGTAGATCAAGTGTTGAAGATCCTCGCGCACACCACAAGTCGGTCACAGAAGGCTACTTCATGCGCCAATTTTATAAAGACAGAATTTAGCGAAGGCAAACTCGAGGCGAATTCAGCGCAGCAAATTACGATCACGTCTATCTAAATTCAGAATCAGAATCATGTTTATTTAACATCATGTCGATGTTGGGTGCGTCGACAAAAAACCAGTGAAAGGCTTGGCGAGGCCGACGCACCCCACAGAGGCATTGCAGTGGTAGACAACACCAGAGCACTTTCGAAGAAAAAAAAATAAATAACAGATTTGGCATTAGCTGTACATCAATTCGGACTCCCTATTTAATTGATGCGGGAGGGAGTAGCTCAGCATTTGTCAGCCGTAATTTGTTCCCCCCTTATGTAATGCCCTCGGGCCTTTAAGGGAAAAATAAATGAAATGAAATGAAATCCTAGGTGCATACCATTTGGGTGTCGCTCGTGTAGAGTACTTTGGCTCTTTGCATTGTAAACCTGACAGCTTTACCACAGGGCAATTATTTTTATTGACACTGGGTATGTAACGCTGTAGAAGTAAAGTTCATACAGCTTTTCACATACACATAACATAACATACACATACATTCACATAACAGTGAATGTATTGGAGCCGGCACGCTTGTCGACATGCGCCTCACGCTGCTGTTGCACATGCAGGTCTTTTTTACGCTCGGAACCTCGGCTGTGCTTGGCCCTACAGGACAGGCGATGTCCCCTTGCCTCATCGAGCCTTTTTCATCGGCCGCGAGCGGTTGGAAGCTGACCGCCGTGTCGACCACCGTCGACAAGAGGGGATCGCCGGTTATCAACGTTTCCAAGCTTCACTCGGACACTGGTTCCATTGTCTGCGACCCACCAATCTTCTTCGAGCATCAGGAGCCACGTGACTACAACCAAGCCTACTTAAACCCGCTGCGCTTTGGCTACGTTGGATTTGGAGCCGGCACGCTTGCCGACATGCGCCTCACGCTGCTGTTGCACATGCAGGTTAGTTACCGATATCCTATTGTGATACGAGAAGCTCTGTATGCATTGCCGGCTCCACCCACGCCAAGTGCTTCTGTTTGTCGTAGCAGACGAGTACGCAAACTTGTATGTTGCAAGCAGTTTCGCCTGATTGTGAATCGGGTGTTGTACCTGGTGCTCCTACTAATACTTTCCAGAGATATTGAGCTCAATCCTGGCCCTCTTAGTGAATGTCAAGTGGAACTGCTTAAGAGTTTACAAAGCGGTCAGGCAGCTATTATGGCTAAGTTAGATAACATCGACGCGAGGATCGCTAATCATGAAGCCATCATAGGGGATATAAGCAGTAAACTTGACAAAGCTGGAGGACAGATTGACGCTCTCGACAAATTGGTTATTGAACAGGCTAATGTTATTGAACACCTAACGCGAGAGGTAAAGGATCTGCATGGCAAGAATACCGATCTTGAAAATCAAAGTCGGAGGCAAAACCTTGTCTTCTATGGTGTTAAGGACAGCAACCAATCAGAAACATGGGAAGAATCTGAGAACCTAATCAAAAGCATTTGTCAGTCAAAGCTAGGGACCGAATTGAAAACTGTACAAAGGGCGCACCGTGTCAGGCGTTTCAGTGATAAGACTGCATGAACTATAATAGTGAATTTTGCCTCCTATAAAGAGAAACAAGAAGTCATGAGTCGCGCGAAAAAGTTTAAAGGTTCTGAGTATAGCGCGGATCAAGATTATTCAACAGAGACACGTAATGTTCGGAAGCGACTGTGGGAATACGCAAAAATTCAGGAGACCGACAAAAGCAAGATAAAACTAAAGTGCGACAAACTTATTCTGAACGGAAAGGCTTTTATGTGGGACAAAGAAAAGCAGCTGGTTGTTCCCGCCATGAAACGATGACGCCCTACTCGTCCAAGGAAAAGCTTCCAACGAGATTTAGTTGCCGTAGTCGTTAACTGCAGAAGCATTCTAAATAAAGTCGATGAGTTTGCTAGTCTTCTAGAGTCTGTAAAGGCAGACATAGCATTTGGTACTGAATCATGGTCAGATGCATCAATCAGGGATAGCGAGGTGTTTCCTAAAGAATTCATTGCTTACCGCAAAGACAGATCCCGGTTTGGCGGGGGCGTCTTTCTGTTCGTGCATTCCTCTTTAAGATCATCATTACTAGATGTCGATTACAATGATGTTGAATCAATATGGTGTACACTTACGCTGCACGACAACTCCTCATACGCTGTTGGATCATTTTATCGCCCTCCTGGTTCGGATCTGAGCACTTTGCAATCACTTTATGAAATTATTTCCGAGGTTTCCCAAAAACCGATATTGCTTGGGGGTGATTTCAATGTGCCGGATCTGCACTGGGGTGATGGCATGTGTGTAACCACAACAGGTTGTGGAATCGATATAGAAATGAAGAGCATCATAGATACTTTTGGCTTAGTACAGTACGTTCAGGAACCAACTAGGGATAAAAATGTTTTAGATCTTTTCTTTTCCAACTCTCCAGATCAAGTTAATGCTGTTCATGTTATTCCAGGCATTAGTGATCATCAGGTGATCATTGCATGCTTAAAAGCATCGCATAGTAGACAAAAGAAATGTGAGTCAAGGCGAGTCTTTTTTTACGATAAAGGTGACTATGCTAGAATGTCCGAAAAATTACAAGATCACTTGCCCGTTTTTGAGTGCTTTTATGATGAGTGCGATATTCATGAATTATGGCGTTTATTTGAGCAAAAAGTTTTTGAACTGAGGGATGCACACGTGCCAAGTATAGATTCAGCTAGTCTGAAGAAACGCAGAAAGCCGTGGGTGACTGCCAGTTTGATAAAAATGATAAGGAAAAGAAGGCGTGCGTACCTCAAGTTTAAGAGAACAAAACGTCAAGATGACTTTAGCAGATTACTTGTACTAACGCGTGAGCACTAAGAAAAACTAAAAACTGCGAAAGAGGAGTACTTTAAAACGCTGGACGTTAAAATGAAGAAAAACCCTAAACTTTTTTGGCACTACTTAAGGGAGTGTGGATCAGATTCATCTGGTGTAGGTGAAATCGTTTATAATCAACAGGTCATCTCAGGTGACTTAGAGAAGGCAACGTGTTTTTATAATCACTTCAAGTCTGTTTTCTCCCCTAACGATATCAACAGTCACCAACATTACACAAGTTATGCGCCAGCAATGCCGCCAGTTGAAATAAGTGTAAGAGGGATTCTAGCGCTCCTAGAGGATATAGATGAATCAAAGGCCCGTGGCCCAGACGGCATATCACCCCGGTTGCTAAAGAACTGTGCTTATCCTATCTCACAGTATCTCTGCCTTATTTATAAAAAATCTTTGGATACAGGTCTTTTACCACACGACTGGAAAATAGCTCATGTGGTCCCGATTCACAAAGGCGGGTCAAGAAAAGATGTGTCAAATTACAGGCCTATTTCTCTAACATCAGTTTCATGCAAAATCTTTGAGCACATCTTATACACAGAAATAATGAACCACCTGGTAAAGAATGATTTGCTGATGAAGGAACAACATGGGCTCCGGAAAGGTTTCTCATGTACTACTCAACTTGTTGAATTTTATCACGAACTTGTATCTGAAGTTGACCGCGGGGGCCAAACAGACTGCATATTTCTGGTTTTTCAGAAAGCGTTTGACACTGTGTCACACCTACTGCTTCTCTATAAACTAAAAATGTTGAATCTGGACACAGCTGTTATAATATGGATTCAGAATTGTTTGCTCGGCCGCCGCCAACGTGTAGTCCTAAATGGTGTATGTTCATATTACGTTGATGTGACATCAGGGGTCCCACAGGGTTCGGTCCTGGGGCCACTCCTGTTCTTAATCTATATAAATGATATTTCACTCGGTATCTCCTCAAGTATGCGTCTGTTTGCGGATGACTGCGTTTTGTACAGGAAAATTAACAACGCCAATGATGTCGTTCAACTCCAAACTGACTTAACACTTATCCACGATTGGTGTCTGAAATGGAAAATGTCTGTGACGTAGTGCAAGTCATGCACACGCGCCTAGCCGGACAGAAGCCGCCCCCATTTCTGTTATCTAACCGCTTTCCTATATAACCGCTCGCCTTCTTGAATAAAGCGTCATTCATGCACCATGCTTCGTCGTGTCCACATGGTGTCAGAAGTGGCCGGTTAGCGACCGCGCAACGCAACCGGGCAACGTAACCGACGGCAGAAGCACGGCAATCCGGGAGGCCCGGGTAATTGCATCGGACCAGAGCCATGACAGACGCCGAGCAGCACCGCTCCCAGCCTGCCGCCCCCGTCACTTCGCTGCTGCCACCACCGAAGGCCCTGGATACAACGGGAGATGTCTGGCATAGCTGGGAAGCATGGAGGCAAGAGTTCGAGCTCTTCTCAACTGCAACCTACCTGGACCAACAACCGAAAGAGGTACAGGCAGCAACCTTTCTCATCAGTATTGGAGAAGACGCACGCAAAACGTACAGCACTTTTGTATTTGATGCTGGAGAGGATAAAAGCGACATTGCTGTACTGAAGCGAAAGTTTGAAGCGTTCTACAAACCAGCACTAAACCTAGCTTATCACAAGTTTCGATTTGGAAAGCGTGACCAGAAGGAAGACGAACATTTTAACGATTGGTTAACAGAGCTGCGTGTACTAGCAAAAAGCTGTGAATTCGGCGAGCTGGAAGAACGCATGCTAAGAAGCAGAGTCATTCTGGGAATGAGAGACAAGAAACTTCAAGAAACGCTTCTTTCAGAAAAATGCTTCCTTGGCCAGAACTGTTGAAATGTGTCGAGCTCGGGAACACGGCAAAGTGCAAAGTGAAGAAATACACTCCAGCAAGAACCGTCAAGTGGAGGTCAATGCAGTCCATCAAATGCAAAGTCGCTGTAACAAATGTGCTCGCGTTCACAACAGTGAATCATGCCCTGAAAAGGGACGCACGTGCTTAAAATGTGGCAAAAGAAATCATTTTGCAGCTGCGTGCAAAACGAAGAGCGCTAACCTCTGCGTGAAAGAGGAAAAAGTGGCGTCACTAGAAGCGCATTCAGACGGACAAGCAGATAATTTCTGGTTGAAAACTTTATCGCCAAGCAGCAAGAAAGACGACCGCTGGACTGCAATCGTGAAAATAGAAAAAACGCCAGTTGCCTGCAAGCTTGATACAGGAGCTAATTGCTCGGTCATATCACGCAGCCAGCTGCAGACGATAACTCAAAAGCAACCCGAAAACTGCGCTGTCGTGCTGAACACATTTTTTGGTTTTCAGAAAAAAGCAACGAAACGTAGTCACCTTCATGTGACCGGACCCGAGGGAACATTTGAAACGACATTCTTCGTAATGGAAGACGACGTACCCGTGACTCTTAGCGGCTCAGTAGCCGAGAAGCTGGGTTTGATTCGCCTAATTGCTTCACTGGAGCACCAAGAGATGTACGACGTAGTCAAGCCGTATGAAGACGTCTTCTCCGGATTAGGCGAGCTCAAGGGTGTCGTCTACCACTTGAAGCTCAAGCCAGGTTCCCGAGGAGTGGTCAAAGCAGCACGCCGGATTCCGTTCGCAGTCGAGGACAGAGTATAAGCGGAACTGGACTGCATGGAAGCAGCCGGAGTAGTTTCCAAGGTGACCGAGCCAACCGAGTGGTCCAGCCACATGGTTACCGTCATAAAGAACTACAAGGTACGCTCATGTCTCGATCCATCTGATTTGAACAAAGCGCTGCTGAGGGAACATTATCCTATGCCAACGCTAGAAGACATTGCACCGTCTCTGTGTGGAGCACAATACTTTTCGACTTTGGATGCCGCTACGGGATTTTGGCAGATAAAACTGGATGAGGAAAGCTCCAAAATTTGCACAATGAGCACTCCGTACGGTCGTTACAGGTTCCTACGTATGCCTTTCGGCATTTCTTCGGCTCCCGAAATATTTCAGCGCGCCATGCACAAAGTACTAGAAGGTCTCACTGGCACAGCAGTCGTAATGGACGACATTCTAGTCTGGGGTGGCACTAAAGAAGAGCATGACTCAAATCTTGTCAATGTGCTGACAAGATGTCAGGAGCACAACTTGAAATTGAACAAAAAAAGGTGTAACTTCTTGCAGGAATCCGTCAAGTACCTAGGCCACGTGTTGACGCGCGACGGGTTGAGCCTGGATCCAGGGAGACTGGAAGATATTTTCCACGTGCAGGCCCCTTGCAACCGGAAAGAGCTACAGACATTCTTGGGTATGGTGAACTTCGTTTCCCGCTTCATTCCTAATATGTCAATGCTCACAGCATCGCTCCGAGAACTTTTGAAAAAGAATGCTGCATGGGTTTGGGAAGACAGACATCAAAAAAGCTTTGAAGCACTGCGCGAAGCACTAGCAATGGCTCCCGTATTGGCATATTACCAGAAGGGCAAACCAATCACCCTATCTGTGGACGCCAGCCAAAACGGAATTGGCGCTGTGATAATGCAGGATGGACACCCCTTAGCTTACTCATCTCGCTCGCTGACAGAAGCGCAGCAAAGGTACGCGCAGATAGAGAAAGAGATGCTAGCAATCGTCCACGGCTGTGAAAAATTCAAGGACTACATTTTCGGGCAGCCAGAAGTCATTGTGGAATCTGATCACAAGCCGCTCGAAATGATTTTCAAGAAGCCATTATGCCAGTGCCCTCTCCGCCTGCAGCGTATGCGTCTAAACCTGCAAAAATAACATATAAATGTCAAGTATACTCCGGGAAAACAACTGTTCATCGCTGACGCGTTATCACGTTTTCCTAATAAAGCACAGCTCGTAGAACATTGCGCGCATTTCCACGTTAACACTATCGCTTGTCTTCAAGCTTCAGACAGGCGCCTGGAGCGAGTTCTGCGGGAGACGGACCGTGACCCAAGCATGGTGAAACTTCGCCAGTATGCAAGCACAGCGTGGCCCATTGACAAGGCTGACGTCACTCTCGAGCTACGCAGCTACTGGAGCTTCCGCGACGAGCTGCATACTGAATCCGGCCTTGTGTTCCGGAGCAATCGCCTTATCATTCCTGCCAGACTGCGCAGTGAGGTACTGGCTTCTCTTCATCCTGCGCACACAGGAGCTGAAAAAATGAAGGCACGCGCCCGAACCGTTGTCTTCTGGCCAAGTATAAACAGCAATATTGAAGAAGTCGCTCAACGCTGTCAAACATGCCAAAAGTACAAATCAAGAAATGCGCGACTACCGCTGTTAAGTCACGAGATACCAACTCTGCCATGGGAGTCAGTAGGAGCTGATATTGGTCATCACAACGGTGCCGAGTACTTAGTTGTTGTTGACTTCTACTCTTTCTTTTTTGAAATCAGGCTTGTGCAAGCGCCGTCAGCCAACAAGGTTATTGCAGCATGCAATGACATCTTCGCCACACATGGCTTCCCAAGGCGACTTTGCACAGACAACGGACCACCCTTCAGTAGCCAACAGTTCAAGGATTACGCCGATAAGATTGGCCTGCAACACGTCCGGTCTAGTCCGTACTATCACCGCTCGAATGGTTTGGTTTGGTTTGGTTTATGGGGTTTAACGTCCCAAAGCGACTAAGGCTATGAGAGACGCCGTATTGGAGGGCTCCGGAAATTTCGACCACCTGGGGTTCTTTAACGTGCACTGACATCGCACAGTACACGGGCCTCTAGAATTTCTCCTCCAAAGAAATTCTAGCCGCCGCGGCCGGGATCGAACCCGCGTCTTTTGGGTCAGCAGCCGAGCACCGTAACCGCTGAGCCACCGTGGCGGCATCCCCGTTCGAATGGAATGGCAGAAAGAGCAGTACAGGAAGCTAAGAAGCTGTTAAGGCGGTTCCGTTTCGGCAGCACTGAGTTTTGTGCCCCATTGCTTGAGTGTCGAAATTCACCTCGGGACTCTTCTCTGAAGTCCCCTGTGTAGAGGCTCATGGGCCGACAGACAAGAACTCTGCTTCCTGTACCAGCCAGCCACCTACAGCCACAAACAGTGCCACCCAAGACCGTGCGACGAAGGCTAGAAGACATCAGGAGCAAGCAATGCTGCTTCTACAACAGAGGTACACGGCCTCTTCCAGAGCTTCGCACTGGCTCGACCGCAACTATGTACAACGTGCCCTCAAGATCATGGTCCCCTGTCACGGTCGTACAGCGGGCTGAGACTCCTCGTGCCTACATCATCAAAACGGAAGAGGGTCAACAGTTTCAGCGCACAAGAGAACACCTCAATCCGGCTCCTCCTCCCTCGTCTCCAGACCACGAGACTCCCGCGCCGCTGCCAGCTGTGGGAGTCCCAGACACCACAGGGACATCCGAATCTACACAACTCCGCAGGAGTGAACGGAAGCGCCAACCACCACGAAGATACCCGGCGCCTGAGTTCTAAAACTCTGCTTGTTTCGACGATAAAAAAAAGAGAGAGGGGAGATGTGACGTAATGCAAGTCATGCACACGCGCCTAGCCGGACAGAAGCCGCCCCCATTTCTGTTATCTAACCGCTTTCCTATATAACCGCTCGCCTTCTTGAATAAAGCGTCATTCATGCACCATGCTTCGTCGTGTCCACAATGTCTTTGAATACGGAGAAATGAGCTCATCTTTGTTTTTCACGAAAAAAATCAAAGTCCAAGCTCAGTATCGCATAAGTAATGAATTGATCACACAGAAATGTACTTACAGATACTTAAGTATTATACTAACAGATGACTGTTCCTGGAATGCTCACGTGGATCATGTGGTTACCAAAGCCGGTAGGGCACTAAATTTCATACTGCATAGTTTAAGGTCTTCGCAGCCAAACCTCAAGAAAACTGCTTTTCTCTCTTGTGTTCGACCTATCATTGAATATGCCTGTATTGTATGGGACCCTGCACATCGGGTGTTAATTGAAAAACTTGAAAAAATTCATAAAAGAGCAGCAAGGTTCGTCTTGGGCAGGTACGGGCGAAGGGATAGTTGTACAGCAATGAAAAAAGAATTGCAATGGGAACCACTCGCTTCCCGTAGAAGAAAATTGAGGCTAAAATTGCTGTACTTAATAGTTCACGGAAAACGGGGATTGATTTTGAAAATTACTTAAAACAGCCCTTTTACGTTTCTCAACGACATGATCATTCTCGTAAAATTAGAGAGTACCGTACCAGGACGAACTTGTTTGCAAAATCATTTTTTGTTAAAACAGTGCAACAGTGGAAGCGGCTTTCCGAAATGCAAGTGTGCTCTGCAAGTGAAGATGTATTTTTTGCCAATCTGTAACCCCCCTGCTATAACGCCTTCGGGCAAATGCGGGGTAACTCTTGAATAAAGAATAAAGAATAAAGAACAGTTCATACAGTTTCATACAGCTGTGGTAGGCGGGTGATTCGAAGTTCACCGAAAATCGGTTCAGTATGTCCTAGCCGAGGAGCATTCATAACATTTCGTACAGCTTTCTTTAGAAGGAGATACAAGCGGTTAATATTTTTATATGACGTGGTACCCCAAAATAAAAAGCAATAATTTACAACAGAAGAAAGCAGCGCGCTATACAACATCTCCTTTATGCTCTTCGGCATGAAATACCTCAATCTACACAAAAAGAACTAATTTTAGAGTCCTTCGAGGAGAAACTTCTTACTCTTGGTATATTCATCGATTTTTCAAAAGCGTTTGACCGCATAAATCACAAAATAATGTTGACTAAGCTCGAGCACTACGGTTTCCGCGGACAGTTTCTTGACATAATTCAGTTTTATTTAAGTTCTCGATCCCAACAAGTAAAAATAGACCGCACCGAAACATATAAAAAGTCATTTCTTTTTTTCAAACAGCCAATGACTGGAATGACCTTCCATCCGAAGTGGCGACCATCATCAATCCTGTTCCATTCAAAACTGCCATTGAAGACCATCTGTGTTCATATTAACTCTTTTGTTTGCCCACCCCTCATGTAATGTCCCCTGTGGACCCTTGAGGAAACAATAAATAAATAAATAAACAAATAAATAAATAAATAGACAAATAATAAGATCTATTATCTATTATAGAAAAGACATTTCTGCCACTTGGTAAGGAGAGTATTTCATAGTCATCATGAGTTAAAGTAAACTCGGCAAGAAGGCTGCAATTAAATTTGTTTTCTATCGCTATCATCACGCCCCCACCTCGTTTATCAATAAGATTTTGAACATACGTGTTATAGTTTGGCAACTGTAAGGCTTCACCGCTGTTTTGGTACCAAGTTTCAGTAACCATTATTACATTAAAATGGAGGTTAAGTGCAGAAAGAAAACATTTACCTCCCCTGAGCGACCATTCACTGATTAATTTCAACATCAACATTTCACGGCCAAAAATCAGAAAGAAAACAAAGATCATTCGCGACTACAAGAAAGCAAATTTTGATTCCATTAGCAAAGAGCTCTGCACATTTCTTGATACCTTCCTCACAGATTTCGACGACTGCAGTGTGCAAGCGAACCGGGACATGTTTATGGATAAAACCACTGAATTAACAGAAAAGTTTATCCCTACGTACACTGTCTCCTGCTACGGTCACGCTCCCTGGTACAACACTCACATAAAGCGCTTATCTAACAAAAAAAAACGCTTATATAGGTCAGATAAAACGTCTGCTAACACTGCAAAATGGGCAGCTTACAAATGTGCATCTAACGACTACATCACAGCCCTTAGGGCTGCAAGAGATAACTTTTTAAAAATCACATTGCCATCTATGCTATCTACTGACACCAGAAAAGTTTTGGCGCACCATTAACCCAAAGAATGACGACATAATAACCCTTCTTGATGACGCTGAAAACGCCATCTCACCTACCTATTCTGCATCCAGCTTTAATGAGCTTTTTACACGCAACTTTTCGAAACCCACCCATGCCACTCATCCAACTACACTCTCTTACGACTTTGCTGTAATGTAGCCTTTAACCATTGAGCCAGTCGGCGTAGAAAAAGTAATCACATCACTGAAACTTTCATCTGTTCCTGGCTGTGACCTAATTAATCCAAAGTTTCTGAAAAACACTAACTCATATTGTTCCGTTATACTTTCAAAGATTTTTCGGCAATCACTTGACAAAGGTTCACTGCCTGCTGAATGGAAAGTTGGGAAGGTGATTCCACTCCACAAATCAGGTACGAAACATTGCCCACTTAACTATCGGCCCATTTCCTTAACCTGTATACCATGCAAAATTTTTGAACATATCCTCTTTTCTCAGATTGCCAACTTTTTAGAAGCGAACTCACTTTTTTTCACAATTTCAGCACGGCTTTCGCAAAACATTCTCATGTGAAACCCAACTAGTCTCGTTCACGCATAAACTGTACCTAATACTTGATCACTCGTCAGCAGCTGACTTCATATTTCTAGATTTTTCCAAAGCATTTGATAAGGTGTGTCATAGTTTATTAATCTATAAATTGCATCAACTAAACCTTGATACCAAAATTCTGTACTGGGTTGAGGTTTTCCTGACTAACCGCTCACAGTTTGTCTCAGTTAATGACGTAACCTCGGAGCACTGTCCAGTTCACTCGGGTGTACCTCAAGGCTCTGTGCTTGGGCCCCTTTTATTTCTCATTTATATTAACGACTTACCTTCCTGCGTCTCCTCCCACATTCACCTTTTTGCTGATGACTGTGTAATTTTCATCGAAATAACCTGTGATGACGATGTAACCAGACTACAATCAGACCTTAACGCTGTTTCTGCATGTTGTAAGTTATGGTTTATGGAATTAAATGTTAACAAGTGTAAATTTATGCGCGTGTCAAGAAATGCTAAAGAACTTCCTGTGTATTCTCTTAATAACGTACCTTTAGATCCGGTAACTACTTACAAGTATATTGGCCTTCACATCACCTCTGATCTAACATGGGCCGTTCACATCGCGCATATAAAATCCAATGCTAATCGAATGCTTGGCTACTTACGACGCAATTTTTCTAAAGCACCATACTCTTTAAAATTACTCCTTTACAAAACTCTAATACGGCCCAAACTCGAATACGCCGCGTCAATTTGGGATCCCAGCCTAACAAACCTAACACAAGCTTTGGAACTGGTTCAGAATAACTCTATTCGCTTCATTCTTTCTAACTATACGAGAACAGCAAGCATCAGTGCCATGAAATCTAGCCTTAACTTACCATCCTTATCATCACGTCGCAAAATTTTTCGCCTTTCCCTTTTTCATAAGTTATTCTATCACCCGCAGTTTCATACCGAACTTATCTCACCCCCTCAGTACGTATCATCAAGACTAGATCACATTCATAAGGTTGGCAACCCTTTCTGCAGAACGAAAACTTTTTTTCAGTCATTCGTACCACGCACATCGAATGAGTGGAATCACCTTCCTTCTTCGACGGCCACCATCACCGATCATCATTTATTCAAGAATGTCATAGCTAACATTGTTTAACTAGGATGTATTTTATACTGTGTTATTGTTTTCTTTCTTTTTTTCTTTCCCTGAGCGCCTTAGTTAACAATGTATGTATAGGAGTCCTGTTTGTACTTTGCCTGTTTAATTAACTCCTGTTTGTTAAATTTCATTTTTTGTAACCACTCCCCTCTGTAATGCCGTAATGGCCCTGAGGGTATAATAAATAAATAAATAAATAAATAAATAAATAAATAAATAAATAAATAAATAAATAAATAAATTTGAACTTGGCACCTTTCTTGCGCAGGGACTGCGCGTTCACGTGAAAAACGGACATGCTGCTCCTTTTCTGAGCAGGCGCAGTGTTTAGAGCAGATGGCAGGAAGAACTGAGACTTTTTTTTGGCTTAAAAGGGGAGGAGGCCACTCCATTTTAGGTGTGAAGGGTGCACTTCCTAGCAAGGACCTAGCCCCTAGAGCATTGCACCAAGTGTGCTGTCCTTTTAATTGACTGCCGCTGGCATGCCATCAGATTTCCTCACCAGCACTTTCCCATTTGTGGGCCAGACATATTTGAAGTCGTGTTGCCTCGCTCATCCCTTCGTTTTTATCAGCAGTTCGCGCTTCTTTTTGGTCAGGTTCTCAAGCACGTGAACATTGCTATCATCATTTGCTATCTTTTTCTTGTTTGCCCACCACAGGTCCCGGGTTTTTTGTTTTGTGAACCGGCAAATTATACCTGGAATCTTATCTCGTTTCGAGGGCAGTCGATGTATGGCATCCACGTCATCAGAGGACAGCTGCGGCAGCTGAACCTCAGCAGCGATGGCATTAATTTTTTCCAGCATGTCTTCTTTTTCGGAAAACGGCATTCCTTAAAACTGCAGGTTTTCTCGCCTATTCCGCCATTGCAGTTCATCAAGCGGAGTTACTAGTGATTCAGTGCATTCACTTCCTTCTAGTTTTTCAACGCTCTTTCTGATTTCTGTTTTTTCTTCTTCATTTTTTTTGTACACGTTCGACTAAACCAGTCAATTAATCAGACATAAATTGCACAGCTGTTTCCATATCATCAACAGTACGTTTCAACGGCATCAACACTTCCAGTTTTTTCTCAATGGCTTGCAGCATATCTCACATGTCCTGAAAGTTTGGTTCTGGTGGGGATTTCTCAGGCGGGTTGGATTTTGATCCTCTGCATTTAAGACATCTCCAAGTTTTCCGATAGCCTTTTTTGGATTTTAGTGTCGCTTCAGACACGCCAGCACATTTGCCCACATATAACGTAGTGTGGCATACGCTGAAAGACGCACCATTTTGATCGTCTACGACAGACTCGCACTCGGGACATTCTTTGTCGTCACTATTCATTGTAACACACTTGGCAGCAGCAGTGGTCAGACAACTCACTAAGAGGCATGCGAGGAAAAATAGCCCCAACCTGCGATAGTACAGGGCAAAGAATATATCAGAGGGATGTCGCCGTGACCACCGCTGCTGCCAATGTGTCCCGAAGATGCCGCGGCGCCGCTTTTTATCTCAGACCTGTCGATGGTAACGCCGCCAAACGGCAGCGTTACCATGCGGCGTTACCATGCGTGGCATGCGGAAGTAAAAAGTGGGATCGACACGAAGAAGTGGTCTACAATGACTTAGCGGCTAACGCCGCAAAGAGCGTTGCGTCTGCCAGGATTTAGCAGCCACTACGAGAAAAGGTAGGCAAGGAGGAGTCGCCATACGCCGACCTCGCTGCACCGTCAGCGTGATCGTTGCCTGCGAGGCCGCAGTGAGCCGGCAACCCCTGAAGCACAACACGATGACGTAGCTCACAGTCCTCGGTGAGCAGTCTGTTCAAGTCGTCGATAATCATCTCCTGAAGGCTTGATGACTTTATGGATTGTAGTGCAACGCGAGAGTCTCTGAAGATAACCCACGCTGTTGGCGGTTGTTGCAGAATGTAAGTAAATGCTGCTCACTGAGCAGCCAGCTCGGTAGCAGTAGTCGTGGTGCGGTTACTGAGTGTCGCTGAAATTCTGGTCCGCGTTGACTGAATTCAGACGTCAATCGGTGATGAGATCTACACGACAGAGTGAGTCATCACTAGATGAGGCGGTGCGCACTGCAGCAATCATAAATGTGCTCAAGAGCAAAGCATTAAAGTGCAGGATGGGGAGTTTTTGTTTATATTTTAATGCCAGGGACTGTTCGCTTGATTTTCTATGCTGCGTATCTGCAAGGTGAGGAGGAGGTTGTGACTGCGCGCTGGTACTGTCATGGGGGGAAGTCAGAAACTTTCTCTATGTAGTACTCTGCGAGTGGATGGTTAGGTACACAAGCCAGAAACCGCACCTCGGCACGAAGCAGCTGCTGGGTTAACAGGACTGATAGAGATAGACGTCTGCTCTCTGCTAGAGTACCATCTGTGGAGATGTTCTTGGGAAGCCCGAGGCAGAAGGCTTTAGCTTGCATAGCATCAAAGATTTTGATATTTGTTCGCGAGACACCCTGAAGAGCTGGGAGACTGTAGCCCAGAAGGCATTCACATGGCGCTCCATAGAGCCGTATTAATGGAGGTGTAGAACAGCCTCTTCTGGTTGTGGAGGGCATACGAAAGACAGAGGCGTAAGAGCAGAGCTTGATTTTCAACTGTTTTACATGCGGGGACCATGAAAGTGGCATGTCAAATGTCACCCCCAGGGGTTTATGGCTTGTGACGTATTGTATTTGAGTACCAGGAACTTTCAGCATCTAGCGCGAAAGGTCGCGCCTCGAAAACGCAACTGCTGAGCTTTTTTTCTGGCGCCATGACAAGACCGCTCTTACTTAAGAACAATTCGATGCAGCCTATTACCCTTTGTAGTCGGGCATGCAAAACGCACCTGTTACATTCGGAACACCGTACGCAAATGTCATCTTCATTGAAGGAGATTCAAACCGTAGGTGGCAAGTATGTTTCCAAGCCAACAAGTGAGATACTTGGTGGGACTTGAAATCATCTTCCCCCTGGAGGTACACCCCGAGATATTTTTGGCACAGCTTTGACACCTTCACTTGCTGGCATGACGCAGCAGCACTGGCGACGTTATTGCCCTTGCCAATGATGCCAAGCGCAGCAAAGCAGAGCGGTCTATGACCTTTGCTGTGTTTCTTCGCGTGAAGGGAGCTGTTAATTGCACAAATTATATCAGAATTTTCCTAACCTACGCGAGTCCCTTCTAGTCCCTCCTGTGCGCACGTCATCCCGTTTATTCAACTCCATGAGCATCCAACGTTTACACGGATCAACTAATGCCTTTAACAAATCTTTTTTGCCAGCCGCTATCCAAGACTGGAATCGGTTTCCAGAGTCGGTTGTCATTGAAAGCCATCCAGTAAGGTTTAAAGAACGTCTGATGTGTTATCTTGCTGTATAAATGGTTTCATTTCCCTTTTGTGACTTTATTTCTCTTTATGCTTTTGTTGTGTGTGTGTTTTCTTGTTTGTTCTTTTTTTAATTCTTTTTTTCCCCACCAATGTGAGTCATGATGAATATACTACTCCCCCCCCCCTTTATGTAATACCCCCTCCCAGGGGCCTTTAAGGGTCAAATAAATGATGATGATGATGATGATAATGTCACACGTGAGGCATTTCATTCAGCCTTAAAGATCATTTGGCATTGGTGGACGAATGTATAACTGGCGGCGTGACCATATGCTCGAAAGTAGGCAGGAAGGCAATATAGAAACTGCTTACGCTTTGATGCTGCCGTCGGCTGGCACGCCATCGGCTGGCACGCCATCGGCTGGCACCACTTTCTCTCTTGCATCGTGCAGAAAAAAGAAATCCATTTCTGTTTTTCTCTAATGACTTGGAAGGGTACAAGAAAGCTTTATATTACTTGTTCGAAATAAATTATTTCGGGAAAGCACATTTACAAGTGCTAAAATATTTCGGCCAAAATAATGATTCCAATTGGAATGACTAGGACCTGGAGGCCCTATGGAAGAGTAAGCAGCGCGGTCGTATTCGAGTTAGCTGTGACTGCTTGTGTCATGTAAATACCGCTTCTTCGGAGCCTATATGCACCAATAAACGTTTTTACCTCTGAAGAAGAAGTCTACATTCTGCGCTAGCACTTGTAATATGGAAAGGAATAAGTTTCCAGAGCTGCCCACCACACGTGTTGAGGTGTTTCATCCGATGGAGAATAAATAGCATTCATTGCACTAACACGAGGAGAAAGAATAACAAGAAAGCATTGAAGCTCTGGGAATACCCCCAATGACAGAAAATTGCAAACAAGACTGCAGACAATCGAGTGGTAATGCAACTACGCCGAAGGTTGAAAGGCATCCAGCTTTCAACGTTCAAAAAGCCAACCAACGCTCCGAGTAATTCGTGCTGTGCATCCAAAAAATTATCACAGCTAACTCCGTTCCATGGAGGCAATATTAAGCTGCCGAACAAGGTGAAAAATACGACGCCCACTTCGCAAGGAGTAGCTTGACTGTACGAATGCTTCCAAAGCTTTCGCACCAACGTAATCTTTGAGAATTTAACATTTCAAAGTTTCAGTGAATGCAGAGCGCCAGATGAATAGCACGAGGCTGGAAATCTGGATACTGGGAACATAGATTCCCTGCTTCTTTCATGCCGCCTTTTAAAAGAACCAGTGCTTGTCTTCAAGCAACTCAAGAATTCCTCTTACAGAGGACCGCACGCCTGCCCACGTCACAATGAAAAAATAACAGAGGCACAGGCTATGTGTCATGTTATTGTTGCGTTTGCTTCGAAAGGGCTGTGACACGCGCCTGTTCTTCGACAAAGACAGGCCGTTTCTAAGCAGTTGATATTCAGTTTTGAAAGAAAACCTCTGCTAAGCATTTTTCAACCACTAAGTCCCAGTGGCTCCATTCGGAGATATGCTAACGGACTGATAAAGAAGCGAAGGAAGTTTGATTTCTTGGTCTTGTTGGATTATCCCTCTCCTAGGTTTGCTGGCCTTTGGATGTGAATTTTTTATATTGACCAGTTTTAATTTGGGCCGGGAAGGTTTAATGAGATAGCTTTTAAGTTGTTGTCTGACAAAAAAATCCCGGCTTCTCTGTCACTAAATTCCTGATTCGTCGCGAGAGGCCACGTCACCGTTTGAGGTCATCACAACCAGCCCACCGTGGCAGACGGCAACCTGTCCACAGGATTGTCACCACACTGTCCACCGTTGCCCATCGCGACGCTGCGCAAGAGTCTTACAGGAGTTCGGGAAGAGCAACCTGGGTCTCACAAGCCCCATCGAGGGCGGTGTTTGAAACAGCTACCTGCAAGGGCAGTGACTGCGCCAGTGGGGGTACGCGGATTCCCTGCGATGCATGAATGCGATTGAGAGGCCATGACGTCATGAACCCCACGTGGTCCCCAGTGGACCAATCGCATTTGCGCCGTCAAATTTAAAAATCTGAGGACCCCGAATATTTTGCAGTTGGCCCACCACCCATACCTAGGGATCGCAAAGTTTCCGAATTGGCCCCGCCGCCGAAAATAAATTAAGGCGAATTAATCGGGATTAGTGGGTAGATTAAGGCGGAATAGCTGGTCGGATCAGTACAATGTCATATGGAAATAAAATGGAAGGTCTAGAAGATGATGACTCATGCATACCACATACGTGCAGTGAAACCTGTTCCATCTGCAGTTTGGCGGGAAAATCAGACTCTCACTGTAGACATCACAGCAGGCAACCTAAAGCCTATGGAATTTTTTTTTCTCTAACAATTAATTAAAAAGGCCTCAAGTGTCTTCTGAAACCATTGGTTTCTTCAAAGCGTTCTTGCACTGAAATACACTTAATCGCCCAGCCACTGCGATGGCTCAGGGGGCATGGTGTTCGGCTGCTGACCCAAAAGATGAGGGTTTGATCCCGGTCGTGGCGGTGGAATTGCGATAGATGCGAAATGCCAGAGGCCCATGTAGTGTGCGCTGTCAGTGCGCGTTAAATCCTCCTAGGCGGCAGAAATTATCCGGAGCCCTTCACTACGCCGCCCCTCATAACCTGAGTCGCTTTGGGACGTTAAACCTCCATGAAACCAAACTTAATAGTCCAGCCCAATTTAATGGCCGACCTGACCAGGCTTATTCGCTCTAGACCTTTGACACAAACAAGCATGTTGCAATGTCTTTATGTATTTCAGTTACAGAGTTCGCTTCGTTAAGGCATTATGACGGGCTCCCAGTCGTTAATAATGTGTGGCATGTGTGGGTTTCATGCATCATTAATATCCATTTTCAACTATCAGCGGGATTTACCAGGACCTTTACTAGAGTGCTGTTATTTTATCTGAAAACATGGGACGAGAGAAGAGGAGTCAAATATGAAAATAAACTGTTTTGATATCAAGCGCCGTCACCAAGACCTTTGAACAAGCACAAATTATTAAGCAAGATGCCCTCTTGTGCTGTTAGTTGAACATGGATACGTTATTTTTTTTAATAGTTTAACAATTCGACCATCCGAAAAAGGAATAAGTGTTTTCCCTGTGCATCAGAATATTGGCCTGAGGGGCTAGTTGGTGCATTATTAAATGAACGGCGGCGCAACAAAGACACTGTGCTCATGTGGTCTCTCTGCCTCGTTAGTGTCCTTGTTGCGTCGCCATTTATTTCATCTTCTGCCTGTGCATTGTATACGCTAGGAGAATAAATAAAGTAATTGCTATGCGTAGTTGTCCAAGTCAACTTTTTTTAGCGGGCCATCTAATAATTTTCAACGGTTGTCTGCTTTTGCCTGCAGCTGTCGGCCGTAGAGTCAACAGGATCCCGAGTAACAAGGTGCCATGGCTGCTCCAAAGTTTCAGCTTGGAGACTAAAATTAAAACTCTAGGATATAGCATGTACAAATTGCCTGCCCGCTTCTACAGGAGGCTTACACAGAAGCCGACATGCGCATACTCCCTGTCTGCTACTCTCAAAAGAGATGCATAAGTTCGTGCATTAAACATGTAGCTCCCATAACAAGAGGAGTTCTGAGGCTCATTTAGTTGCACATCCCCTTTCAAAGCCGAGTTTGAAACTTCGTTGAGCTATCAAATCTTCGTTCCTAATCCACGACGTCCGTGAACAGCTTCTCCTTGGACCGACGAGGAAACGCTGCACAAGGATAGGGAGAAGGGTCGTGAAGTGCGAGCTGTGGCTCGCGAGGTTGCGAAGTTCCACGCCCCAAGAAAGAGCAAGCTAATTTTTGTTGCCGTTGGGAGTGGCAAGAGAGGTGTTTGACAAGCCGAACGCGGACGGCACAAACGCGCGCATGAATAAACGCTTTGCTGTCAGTTCAAAGCTCCCCCCTTCAACTTTTTGTTCTGCGCTGAGATGCAATGCCTACCTGAGCAGCTTAGTTCTCGGGCAACTCGTGCCGGCGCTGCTGGGCATTGATACATTGAGTTACATTGAGGGCATTACATACATTGAGGGCATTGATACATTGAGCATTGAGTTGACAGTTGACAGCCGTGCTGTGCGGACGTAGGTTTAGGTGCTCTTCGGATCACGCATGGAGACCGGGACCGGACCGACGGCGAGAGCGACTGTGTAAAATAGATGAGTACTTTCCTTTAATAGTTTTAAAAGTGCGTTTAGTTTTTTTAGGCTGTTAGGGTAAGTGCAGGTTAAGGAATAGAATTTAGGTCAGTGACCTATATTCGGCCGGGACTATTCGGCCGGCAGGTTTTTTTTCAGCGTTTTTTTTTGTGCGTTATCCTTTATAGAGATACCCATTTTTTCTAAGTGATCGATCGGCATTTGCGGTAGGCAGAATTTTATTTTATTTGTGCACGTGTTTTCAAGTGTGTTTGTCTTGAGCCTGTAGTTATCTTAGCATTTGGTGGAAGCAATAATCGAGTGTTGCTAAGATGGTCAAGCTACTGAAGGTTAGTTGTACGGAGTGTGAGGCATCGGTGAATTTAAAAGAAACGCGGTTCGATTCGGTGGAAGAGGCCGAAGGCGCAGGTTTTATGTGCAAATTCTGCGTATTAGGTGCACGCCTGGACAGGGCTGAACAGGCGAACAGCGAGCTAGTGCTAAGGATGGATGCTCTAGAAACAGAGTTACAGATAGCGAGGGCAGAGAAGCGCAAGCTTCAAGAACAGCTTTGCCAGTTGGAGTCAAAAACGGCTGACACCGCCATTAGAAGCCACAATGGCGGGCATTCTAGCGCCAGCCACGTGGATGGGGCTTGCACTGGCATGGACAGCGAGAAGCCAGTAGGTCAGACATGTTCAGGCAGGAACAGCTACGCACAGGTGACAGCTGGGAAGTCGAGAGGCGATGCTGAGAAGGGGAACGAGCTAATTCCAGGAAATGAGGTCACAGTCGCTGATAAGAGCCAGCAAGATCCGGAAGTTAGGAGGGAGGGGCAGAGAACCCAAGTGCTTATCGCTGGTGACTCAAACATGGGGCGCTGAAAAAGAGCTATTCCGGACCGGGTGAAGGGTGATAGGCGGGTAGCAGTCGGGGTGGTTCCAGGAAAGACAATGGACGATGTTCTGAGAGCGACTAAAAGTCAACTTTCCGAGAAGGCTGCAAGGCGTAACTTGGTAGTGGTAGCGGCGGGGCTAAATGATGTCCTGAATGGTAACGCCGCACAAGTAGGGAAAAGATTAGCTGAGGGAGTTGACGGCATAAGGGCGATAGCACAGCAAGCGCAGATCGTGGTGTGTACAGTGCCGGAGGTACAAGGAAGGAATGTAGAGGTTGCTAAAGACGTTGTGAATCTTAATCGAGAGATAAGTCAGTTAGGCCTCGAGAAAGGCTTTGAGGTTGCAGACATAAACAAGGAAGTCCACAGAGCAGGTTCGGGCAGAGACTTTGGACGAGATGGCACCCATTTCAGTGGAAGGGTAGGAGAAGATATAGGCTGGCGCCTGGGAGGCCGAGCGGTAGCTTTTTTAGGGGGTCCACGGTGGCTCAGGGCGTAGGGGTTGGTAGAAGCGATGTAGTAAATGTAACAATGGCGGCTGAGCGCAACAAAATGGCCACTAGGAGGCCCAGAAAGAAAACTACGAAAAAGAAATTTAACGCCACGATTAGTTACATAAACATGCAAGGGGGTAGAAAGAGAGCGAAATGGCTAGAAATAAAACAGCAGTTAAAGGACGAAGCAGTAGGTGTGTATGCTCTATGCGAGACACATCTGAGGGATCTAGAAGGTCCACCTTTAATCGATGGCTATATCTGGGAAGGGTGCAAGAGAACAACATGGAGAAGAAGGGAGGAGGAGTAGGTATGCTGATACATCAAGGAAAAAATTGGCAAATAATAAAATCAACTTGTAAAGAACATGTCTGGTATCAGGTACAATTGCTGGCAAAAGGACATGGCTAGGGGTAGTTTATTTAGAGACCGGGCACAAATGCAGGCAAGAAAACAAGGATCTAGTTAAGTGCCTCAATGACGATATAAAGCAGATTGGAGACGGTGTCGATATTATTTTGCTTGGAGACATGAACGGATACATCGAGAATCTGGATGGATACACAGATTGTAACGGGAAGTTAATGCTAGACTTGTGTGAGCGGCACAACCTAGTTATTGTCAACAGAGAAACTAAATGTCAGGGACAAATCACGTGGGAATCCCGTAACAGGCAAACAACCATTGACTACTGTCTAATGTCGCAGGGCATCTATAGCAAGCTCGCAATAATGGAAATAGACGAAGATGGGAAGTACAGCCTAGGAAGTGATCATAAACGTATTAGTCTACAGTTGGGAGCCCTAGTCAAAAGAGAAATGCAGCGAAGTCAAAAACACAACGCAAAATTAAACGATGAACAAATAGCGCTAATATCAGCCGAAATAGAAGAAGTAATCGAGAAACGCCGCATGGAAAAGTGGGATTATAATCAGTTAGAACTGCTCATCGCTACAAAAATGAAACAAGTGAAAGGAGTAAACCGCTGGAGAGGAAAGAGGAAGCCACGAAGCTTGTGGAATATGGAAATTAAGGAGGCCATCGAACAACGACGGGTGGCTTCAAGGGAACGCAGAGAAGCAAAGAAGGCGCAGTTATCTGAAGAGGAAATAGGCGAAAAATGGGCATCTTATCGACAAAAGAAACAGCAAGTTCACGTCCTAGTCCAGGCTAAAATGAACCAGTCCTCTGATAAATGGCTGGCTGAAGTTCGCGAGGCAAATAAAGGGGGGCCAAAAAAATTCTGGAACCATATAAGCTGGTTGGGAAAAACAAATAAAAGAACGCAGGAACACATTATAGATGCTGAGGGAAAATGTTTAGAGGGAGACGATGCTGTGAACTACATTACATCATTTATAGCTGCGTCTTTTAGCAACGACAATGGGGTAATCTCCCAAAGTGAGGCGGCAACACAGTACAGCACAATAGAGAACAGCTTAGAACTGACTAGTCTTAACTGGTAAAAGGCGGCAGCGAATATTCCTAAAACCACATCCGCAGGGATAGACGAAATTCCAATTAAGCTGATTAATGAACTTGGCCCAAGAAGCAAGGAAGCGCTGATAAAGGCATTGGAGACAGTCATAACAAATCAGTAAATTCCGCACAGCTGAAGACAGAGTAAAATGAATTTGATTTATAAAGGGAAAGGAGATAAGATGAACATCAAATCGTACCGTCCGATTACGATAACGTCTGTTATGTACAGGCTTACAATGCAGGCGGTGAAATTAAAAATGCAGGCATGGGTAGAAGGTAATCGGATATCGGAGAACTCCAGAATGGGTTCAGAAGGGGTAGGCGTTTAGATGATAGCCTGTTCGTGCTTACCCAATGCATAGAAACAGCTAAGGCGGAAAACAGACCTCTGTTTTTAGCCTTTCTGGACATAAGCGGTGCATACGATAACGTTAACAGGGAACTCCTGTGGAGCATATTGAAAGATTTAGGTATCGGTCATGAGGTAATTGATTTTGTACAGGAAATCTAGCGAGATAATGAAGTTGAAATTACATGGGAAGGAAAAAAAAGTACCACAACTGTGGGGGTACACAAAGGATTAAGGCAAGGTTGTCCTCTATCACCGCTGCTGTTCATGCTTTACGTCATAAATATGGAAAGAAGGCTAGAAGAAAGTAATCTAGGTTATAATCTGTCGTACAGATCTGGCGGAAATGTAGTTGAGCAGCGACTCCGGGGTTTATTGTATGCGGACGATATTGTACTGTTAGCAGATAGCCAGGAAGATTTACAAACTTTGGTTAATTGCTGGGGAGACGAAGGAGACGCTCTAGGATTCAGTTTTAGCGCAACTAAATCAGGTCTGATGATTTTTAACCGTACAACTGACCAGGTGCTTACAATACAAGGCCACGAAATACCCAAAGTGGCCGAATTCAAATACTTCGAGATATGGCTAAACGAAGGCCAGATATACACGGAAAAGCACGAACAGGCTCTTAGGGCAAAAGGACGGAGAGACGCCGGGATAATGAAACAGGGCATTATGGGGGTACAACAAATATGAAGTACTAAGAGGTATTTGGAAAGGAATAATGGTGCCGAGACTTACTTTCGGCAATGCGGTTCTGTGCTTAAGGGCAGAAGTTCAGTCGAGATTAGACGCATAAAAGAGAGCTGTTGGAAGAATAGCACTAGGTGCCCACGGCAAAACCACAAACGAGGCAGTACAAGAGGATATGGGCTGGGCATCGTTCGAAGCACGGGAAGCTAAGAGTAAAATACTATATGAAGAACGCCTGAGGAAATTGAACGATAACAGGTGGGCAGCTAAGGTATTCAAATATTTATACAGAAAGAGCGTTGACTCACAGTGGCGGAAAAGAACTAGAAAACTGACCAGTAAGTATGCTGGTCATGAGGACGGAGAAAGAAAGAGGATTAAATGACAGGTTAAAAACACGGAAGTTAAAAATTGGATGAATTCAATGGAAAAGAAATATAGTGTAGAACTATATCGATACCGGAAAAGGCAGATCAGGAAAGAATTTTTCTATGATAACTCAAGAGGCAGTGCCCTATTTTTTGAAGCTAGGTCAGGGTGTCTTAGAACGCGCAGCTACAAAAAGAAATTTAACGAAGAAGATGACACATGTGCGTGTGTGGTAGATCTGTGGAAGCAATTGAACACCTCATAATCAAATGTGATGGTATCCATCCGGATGTCGGTGCGGGCGCAGTCGCTCTTCCTGAGGCCCTGGGGTTTAAAGATAACAATGGTCATGTAAACAAATCTGCAGTGGAAGTTAGCAAAAAGCGATTGGAGGATTGGTGGCTGAAAAGCAGAGATGTGGCATAAGGTTAGAATTGTAGGAAACTGTAGGTAAAGATGATGGCGATTCTTCATGAGAATTGACAACACAGTAAAGAAAAAAAAATAATAATAAAAAAAGCTGAGCATGGTGGCAATTGCCACCACCCAGTTTCAAAGGGGGCGCTCCTATCCATCCATCCATCCATCCATCCATCCATCCGTCCGTCCGTCCGTCCGTCCGTCCGTCCGTCCGTCCGTCCGTCCGTCCGTCCGTCCGTCCGTCCGTCCGTCCGTCCGTCCGTCCGTCCGTCCGTCCGTCCGTCCGTCCGTCCGTCCGTCCGTCCATCCATCCATCCATCCATCCATCCATCCATCCATCCATCCATCCATCCATCCATCCATCCATCCATCCATCCATCCATCCATCCATCCATCCATCCATCCATCCATCCATCCATCCATCCATCCATCCATCCATCCATTCACATGCGAGAGGCAGTGATGAGCAATTCATTTCTCCTTTATAACAGCATTACTGCACGCAACCGCATTGAGATTTACTTTTTTTTCATTTTCTTCGGCTGCTTAGGAACTAGGGCGGGAAACTAGACCAAGATATTAGCGTTTCGGCGGGTCAATGGGTCCATATTTGTTGCGGCCTTGCGGTCTGACTGAATGGACATCCGCAAAATTATGACAGTAGAGTTTTCTGTTATCTCTTGCCCCTCAGTGGTGGTGTTGAGAGATTGGCTTTGCTTGTCGTATTTGGGGCGATGGATCCAGATGACTTCAGATATCTCGAGGGAGAACTCCGTGATGTATTACTCACTGCAGCTTGCTGACTCCTGTAGTGTGCCAGTTTTGTTTTTCATGTTGAGCGCGCGAGCTGTCCCCGGCATGGCGTCGAGCAGGGGTGGGAGACCAGTCACGATGACGTTGAATAGGAGGGGTGATATCACCGCCAAGCGTGGGGTGCCTTTATCAGTTTTCACCGGAACAGCGCGCACTAAGACACGGACAAGAAGGGAGACACGACACACACGAGCGCTGACTTTCATGAGTTACCAACTTGCCCAAGCATCTGTTTTAGCCTTTATCAGGCATCAAGATTTTGTCTGTTCGCAGCTCCAAAACTACAATCGTGGTCGCCCTATCCGAGAGGTAAGGTAACTTACGAAGTCCTAAATTCGCCTTCCGCTGTTGGGGTTAAGGTTTCTAGGGCTAAACGTCACAAAGCGACTTAAGCTATGAAGGGCGCCGTAGTAGAGGGGCCGGAGAACTTCAACCACCTGGGTTCCTTTAACGTGCCCTTGCGTCGCACAGTACACGGGCCTCTAGCATTTCAGCTCCATCGGAATGCGACCGCCGTGGCCGGGATCGAACCTGCGCCTTTCGGGTCAGCCGCCGAGCACCACAACCACTGAGCCACCGCGGCGGTTCCGTCTTCCGCTGGTTACGGTGTTGAAACCGGATAGCTCAACTTCGTGACTAACGTTGCCGAAAGCTCCCTTGAGGTCGACGGACAAGGGGATGTCCTCAAAAAGTGGGGGATGAGGGTCAGAACTTCTTCCGTGAGCTGTAGTGGCACGTCCTGCGTTGAGAGGTGAGGGCGGAACCAGAACATTGTGTGGCGCAGATCATTTTGCTCTGGGCAGTATTGTAGCCCTGTTCGGACCATTCGGTCACAGAGTTTCCCGAGACAGGAAGTGAGGGAAATGGGTCTTAGTTATTCCCGACCGGTTGGTTTTCTGGGCTTTGGTATCAGGATGATATCTGCATGCGTCCACTCTTGAGCGGTACCGTTGCCGGTTTTCCGTAGGTGGCTGAATTATTGTGCGGTGTTTGAGATTTGTTTAAGCGGTAGATTGCGGATAATAGCGTTGACAACTTTTTAGCCGACTGGTACCGTGTTTTTTGTGGAGGATGCGACTGCGGCAGAGACGTCCTCTTCTATTACAAATCGGTCGAGATTCTTTCATACAGAGTCTTGAGATTCTTTCATACAGGCCGGATGGCTTTTTCACCCTATGCATCTTTCGATGAACCTTTCCACGAGGGCTTTATCATCACCCTGGGAAGGAGTGGCAATTCTTTGGAATGTCTTATTTTCTTCTGAGTTGCTCTTCTCGTCATGAGTGAAATATCTGAGGATCTTCCGAGTTCGTGCCTTTCCCAGGCTGCCTAGCAGTGAATTGCAAATCTGCCCACTTTTCTGCAGGACCGCAGTTATTGCATATTGTTCTGCCTGGTCTGTATCTGTACTACACGGCGGCGAAGCTTCGGATTCTTCCTCCTCCGCCTTTTTATTAAGCCTTCGTTGCGCCTCCCAGAGGTGGAGGAGATGGTTGTCGGCTTCTGATATTGCCTCCGTTCCTTTGACCTTTTTGGTGTTGATGTCACTAGTTTCTGAGAGTATTTGGTTTCTTTTCACGACATTCGCTATGATAGCTTCGCTGGAGCCCTCTCGTGAGACCTCATGGGTATTCGCACTGCCAATGTGGTTAGTGTAATGGGCATGATATATTGCTCGGAGCTCAGATCTTCCCCAGTGTTTCGCAGCTCAAACTCTCCTGGATTTTTAAGGCGAAAGCCTTTAATGCCTGATCGTTGTGGACAGTAGGCTGTCAGCAGAAGAGGTGTCCCGCTTTTGACGGTTATGCACCTAGATATGTGAGACAGTTACTCCGTAATTTCCTTTCCTAAAATACAATTTTCATTTTCTTCATTACGGTCCCTCTTTCTTCTTTCACTCCCACTTCCTCCCTTCATCTGCAAACGAATTAAGGGGTGTCCGCCGAGATATGCGAGACAGTTACTGCGTATTTTCCTTTCCTCAAATACAATTTTCATTGTCTTCATTAAGGCCCCTCTGTGCTCATTCACTCCCGCTTCCTCCCTTCTCGTAGGGTGCGGTTCAGGTGTCCATCGAGATGGCAGAGAATTACTCTGCCATTTCCTTTTCTCAAAAAGCGTTGCGTTCAAAGGGCAAGGCATTGCATCGAACGGCTGGAAGCGTTCCGTGGACTCCCTGGCAGCGCTATAACACGCTGTCGTGTTCGACTACTAAAGGCGAAGCTTAAGCGGCAATGAGAGTGCATCGACCGGATGCATGAAGTTGTGTTGACCACCGGGAACCCAAACTCCGAGGTAGGGGACCACTTTTTTTTTAATTTAGAGCACTTTTCTTTTCCGAGAGGAGCGTTCGCCGCTGGGCCTCACGTCGACTTCGGCCTTGGCCGGGGGAGCCTAGGCCCAGCCCGAGCCTTGGTGAAGCCGCCAGCGGAACATCGAACCATCGGTGATTGCGCCAGTGAGCATGGACCTATGATTACCGCTATACCGCTCTCAACTGGATGGGCCAATTTTTGGGCCTTTTAGGCCCATTTTTGCCTTCATCCCGTGGGAACCCCAGCTAGGCCTAAAGCCAAACAGCCGGTTTTCTGTGGAGCGTCCAGGACGCCGACCGGAGCGGACGCATCTCACCTGAGCTCCGTCTTTTTCCTTGACCTGCCGGATTTTTTGAGTCGCACCTTGATGAAACTGCATTGACCAGACGCATGAAGTTGTGTGGACCACCGGGAACACAGATTCTGAGGTAGGGGCCTGCTTTTTCCGAATTTAGGGGGCTTTTGTGTGCCGAGAGGAGCGTCCGCCGCTGGGCCTAACTTCGGCCTTGGCCGGGGGAGCCGTAGGCCCAACCCGCCGCCAGCGGGTGTAGCCGCCAGCGGAACATCGAACAATCAGTGATTGCGCAAGTGAGCATTGACCTAAGATGAATACCGCTATGCGTGTAGAGGTGGACGGCATCGCAATTTCGCCGGATCAATGTACAAGATAGCAAGGCTGGAAAAGTGCCGGTGAGAGAGTCAGGCACAAGAGCATGGGCAAGCTAGGCCTAAATCCCGTACTTCAAACGAGCCAAGATGGCACCAAGACCACGGCTGATGTCAACAGCCGGAGCAACAACCTCGGCGGTGGCACCACTGGCAGCGATAAGTGTCACTCAAGGGCGAAACGTGTAAACAAAGGCAAATTGTTCAAGGGCGCGTGCATGCCAGAATTGCCGCGTGAAGACATAAAGATCGTGTTAAGACCACGAGGCGGGCTGAACGTGAGAGACGTGACCCGCGTTGAACTAAGTCGTGCAATTGCGGCGGCGGCACAGATCCCTGCCAATGAAGCAAGTGAGGACGTCGTGGTGAACCTCCAGCAGAATATCGTCGTGGTGAAGACCTCCAAAAGCGCCGACCGATACGCTGCAGTAGGAAGGATCGACATACGCGGCAAGGCGCACGCAGTAAGCACCTACGAAGCGGCTCCCCACGGCACGGTGAAGGGCGTCATAAGGGGCATCCCACTCGAGGATGCGGCCCAGGAGATTCAAGACAATGTTGTGCACAAGAATAATCCAACGGCCCTACAGGCAAACCGAATCGGTAAGACCCGATCAGTCGTCATTGCCTTCGAAGGGCACAAAGTATCCAATTACGTGAGATACGGTAACCTGCTCACGGAGTGCACGTTGCACGGAAAACAAATAGACGTATGCTATGCGTGCGGGAGAGTGGGCCACAGAATTGGCATGTGCCCGGATCCTTCGAACACGATCTGCCGAGGGTGCGTAATCTCCAACCTCGCCAAAGACCACGGATGCGTCCCGAAGTGTGGCCTGTGCGGAGGCAAACACCTGACCGCGGACAAGGCCTGCAAAGCCCGCTTCAAGACGCCGTATCAAGACGCCGTACAATTCTTTAGCTGGCGTGCATGACGGCCGCGTTTTCCGTGCTCCTGCAGCCTATGACGGAGCAAACTTGCTAAAATATGAAATCTAAGCAGGGGCTCAGTGAGCCCGTGCTTATTATAAAGCTGACCACAAGTTTTCTTCGTTGTGAAGCGCAGGAGCGCAGAAAAGGCAGCCGTCGCGCACGCCAGTTAAAGTATTGGCCGGCTGTACGTCGTCCGCCGGCGGCGCTGGCAACGGCGCCGAGTGGAGGAAGAAGACGCCGGGAGAAGGAACCGAGACAAGAGAGGTCCTGCAGGCGGACCCCGCCGTAGCGCCTCCAAACAACGGGGCCGGTCACACACGCCAGACCGCAGCAGCAACGACAGTGGCAGCGAGGACGGCCGCCAGAGTCGTTCCCGATAGAAGAGACCATCCGGGGGCGGCAACGGCAGCGGAAACCGGCGCTCGCACTTCCGGGCCAGTTCGAGATCCGGGGCCAGTTCGAGGTCCCGGAGCAAGTCAACCGCATGCCGAGGGATCGCCGAGAAAAAGGTGGGCTGGCCCAACGGGTCTATCGTCGCTCGAACCAGTGACAACGAATTCCCTCCCCCCCCTCCTTCAAACCCCTTAACTCACAAGCGAATCAGCAAAAGCACAGTAGCGAGGTGATCAAGCTTAAGAGGATCATAGAGCGCCAAAACGCTCAGATCCAGCAGCAGAACGCCCAACTACGGGCGCTTATGAATAGATCACAACGCTGGCGAGTAACGGCAGCTCGACAAATGCAGGACCCCAAAACAACATCACGGCGGCAAACAACGCCGCAGGCTTGCGCAGGGTCCCGCGATGGGACCCCCTCGCCCCGCCTAGGGCAGGCGGCTGGAGAGGCCAATACCTCCTAGAAAGACTTTGGGGCCACGCAACGAGCATCAAATAATCAAGAGGTGATGGACGCCGAAGAGAGCCTTGCGAGCGGTGAGGAAGCGGCGACTGCAGAGACCGCGACCACGGCAACGACACAGATCCCGCGAGAAGGAGAGCTGCAGCTGCCATTTTGGCCGCAATTTCCCAAATTAACGAAAAGCTAGGCAAAATGGACGCCCGACCCGATGCTGTCGAGAGTCAGCCTCACACGCCGTCGGTGAAGCACAAGCGCCTAGCGCCAAAAGTAGCCGCAAGATCGGTGAGGAACCGCTTCGCGTTCTTGAAAAAGGAGCGGGCCGAAAAAATAAAAAATGCAATCGCGAAAAGGCGCAGTCGACTCGAGACGTCCGGAAAGTATGATGCAGAAGCCAAATAAGAAGCACAAGAAGAAGACCGGGGGGGACACCACCGTAATTTACCAATGGAATTTCTGTGGGATTCGCAACAAAGAAGCGGAACTAATGTTACACATTGACAGGCAAGAAAACAAGCCCGGTGTAGTTGCTCTACAGGAAACAAACGGGAAACCAAGACTCCCAGGATACGTCACTTACACGGACCCCACGGAGAACGAAACGGCGGTGCTCGTCCGCAGCAACGTGGCGGCAACTCAACATGTCACGGCGCAGGGCGCGTGCGAGCACACGCTGGGCGAAATTCGTGCGAGAAAATTGGCAGCTCGGGCAATTTACTTGTAATGAGCACGTACTGCCGGCCGTCACAACGGCAGTATGAATTTGACCGCATCGTGAGCTAGGCGAAAGGGTTGGCGGGGACTAGGCCACTCCTGATCCTCGGTGACTTTAGCGTCCCTCACACAACATGGGGCTATATTGTAACGTACTTGTTGACGAAGGGGGGCTTTAATAACAAGTGCGAAGACAGACAAGGCCACGCAAGCTGGGGCAGCAAGGGCGACAGATTCCACACGGCGCGAGCCCTTCCTCGTCGTCGTCAGCAGCTATGCGCCACCTGGCAATGCTAGGTGGCAATATGTTCCAGTCCAAGAGAAGAAAAGCATTGGCCAAAGCAATGGAGGATCACCAGATGGCCCTCCTGAACGAGCCGGACGTAACCACCAGAAGCGGCAACAGTGCCGCGAGGGACACCACGCCAGACCTCTCGTGGTTATCGGGTACTCTAGACGTCTCTTGGAGAAGCGAAGAGGTGGACTTGGGGTCTGACCACAGCGTGACCGGCATCGCAGTCCGAGGCTCCCAATATCGGGCTGTGCTGGGTACTGCGCGGATCAGGGATTGGGACAAGATGAGAAAGTTAACCCAAGAAGAAGAACAGACGTCCGAGGAAGAATCGGGACAAGCTAAAACACAACAGACTTACACTGAATGGGCGAGAGATCAGAAGAAGACCCTCCAAAAATTTGCCCAAGAAATCGCAACGACGTCGCAGACACCGTACGTGGACGCCACACTGACCCACATGTGGGCGGCCCGGCACTAGTTAACGCAGCGGTGGAAACGTCAGAGACACAACATAAAGCTGGCCAAGCGCATAGCAGTCTTGAACAAAGAGATCGCCGAGCACGCGGCCAAACTATGTAGGCAAAATTGGCTGAAGACCTGCGACGGCCTGCAGGGCAAGCACTCGACATGGAAGTCTTGGTGTCTCTTGAGACATCTGATCGAGCCCCTCAGTAGCAAAACTGCGACCAATCGCAACCTCACCAAAGTATTGAAGACGTACAAGGGAGACGGCCGCAGGCTCTTGGAAGACCTGAAGGCGAAGTACCTAAAGACAAAGGACCAGTACCCGGTGCCCGAGAGGTACGGATGACCCGACAACGAACAGCTGCACCGGCCGCTTACCATGACGGAACTGTGGACAGTGATAGATGAAAGTAACAAGAGAAGTGCACCTGGCAGGGAAGCCATAACTTACAAACTACTCAGTAACATGATCGGTGCAGCGGCCCACAGCCTCCTAGAGCACATCAACGAAGCCTAGGAGAGCTCGCGGTTGCCAAAAGAATGCAAGGACGCCGAAGTCCGCTTCATTCCAAAGTCTGGCAAGGCCTTCACGACAGACAACATGCGGCCCATCGCCCTCACGTCCTGCGTGGGGAAGGCGATGGAGCGCATGGTCCTTCGCCGGCTGCAGAAGCACCTGGAAGAAACATATCAGATGCCGGAGACGATGTACTGCTTCAGGCAACATCTCAGCACCCAAGACATAATGATCCAACTCCGCGAACTGGTCGTCAAGCCAGCAACGAGGCATGCGCCTCGACGGATACTCGCCCTCGACCTCAAGGGAGCGTTTCACAACGTGTCCGACGCGAGCGTGTTGTAGAGTCTGAACAAGACCAGGTGTGGCCGAAAGACATTTGGCTACATAAAAGATTTTCTGTCAAACCGAACGGCGACCATCAGGATAGAGGAGAAGTCGGACCCTCTCGAGCTCGGCAATAGGGGAAGCCCTCAAGGATCGTTCTTGTCGCCCCTGCTCTTCAATATGGCCCTCCTGCCCGTGCCCGATCTACTGAAGCAAGTCGAAGGCGTGGACCACGAGTTCTATGCCGACGGTATTACTGTGTGGACGGCCCGAGCCGGGTCCGATGCCTGGATGGAGGAATCGTTGCAGCGGGCGGCAACGACCGTGCACGAGTACGCAAAGTCATGCGGATTGAACTGCGCTCTCAAGAAATCAGAGCTGCTCATGGTCCAACCAGGAAAATCCAAGAAGGAGCAGCCGCCGAACGTGACCATCGCCATCGACGAAACGTCCATCAAGCCAACACAGCAGGTGAGGATTCTTGGCCTACTACTTCAGAGCGACACGAAGGAGCACGCCGCCGTCGCGAAGATCAAGACTGCAACCGAACAGATACTTAGTATGGTTCGGATGGTATCTAACTGAAACCGAGGTCTTAAAGAGGTCGATGCTATGCGCCCGGTACATGCGTTCGTCGTGTCGCGGGTTACCTACTCCACCCCGTATCTCCAGCTGACGAAGGCGACTAAAAACACCTTAAACACGATGCTTTGTAAGGCAACGAAGCCGAAATTTCCGGAGCCCTCCACAGAAGAGGATACGGTGAGCTTTCCAGGAGGTTTGAGTTTTATGGGTAGTGAAAGCAACATCAATTCATCAATAGAGACGAGCAAGAGAAGAGTATTGATGGCGTAAAAGCAGAATGAAGAAATTCGTTTGGTTTTTTTTTTTTGGATGGTTTAATGTCCCCAAGCTTCTCAGGCTATGGGGGACGCCGTAGTGGAGGGCTCCGGTAATTTCGACCACCTGGGGTTCTTTAGTGTGCACTGACATCGCACAGTACACGGGCCTGAAGTAATTCGCCTCCACCTAAATTCAACCGCCGCGGTCCGGATCGACCCCACGCCTTTTGGGTGAGCAGCCGAGCGCCACAACCACAGAACCGCCACGGCGGCAGAATGAAGAAATTGTACCGTTACAAAAATCAACGATCGCTTAGAAATTAGAAAATTGCATATAACGATAAAAAAGGTTAGGATTGAAAGTAAACAAAGAACGACAGCAGAAAAAAATTCAAGGTCGCTCAGTTGGCAGAAGCCGTTGACAGTGAGACCGCATTAGTTTTATTAGTTTTCTTTTCCCTGAATTCATTGACACCAATGATAACTGATATTCTTGGTTCAGATTTCCCGCTCTTCAATGTGATTTGGCTCGTACCCGTCAGATGGCGTTTCGTGCGACTTTTTTACGTGGGTGGTGACCGGGACCGGACCGACTGACAATTGCCAGAGCGACATGACTGCGTCTTCTTTTAATATTTTGAAAGTAGGGTGTGGTTAGATTTAGCCTAGTTAGGAGGTGCAGGCTAGAGAGTAGAACTTAATTCACTGACCTATAACAGCCGGGTCTATGCTGGCCGGCAGCTGTAGCTTTCCAGCGTTCATTGGTGAGCTTTTTTAGAAAGGCAGTTATTCCTTTTCTAGGTGATCGGCATTTGCAGTAGCAGGATTTTCTTTAAGCGCGTGTTTGTGTTTTATGCGAAGCGTACTACTTTAGCTACCACTTCAGCCCTTCACTGTGGTTATGCGCCTCCAAATCACGTGATACATGACGTCACACCACGTGACACGATGACGTCACGGCAGTGGAGAAACGGGGGCCCACCTCGCGCCGTCGCTGTGGTTGTGCGCCTCCAAATCACGTGATACATGACGTCACACCACGTGACACGATGACGTCACGGCAGTGGAGAAACGAAGGCCCACCTCGCGCCGTCGCTGTGGTTGTGCGCCTCTAAATCACGTGATACATGACGTCACACCACGTGACACGATGACGTCACGGCAGTGGAGAAACGGGGGCCCACCTCGCGCCGTCGCTGTGGTTGTGCGCCTCCAAATCACGTGATACATGACGTCACACCACGTGACACGATGACGTCACGACAGTGGAGAAACGGGGGCCCACCTCGCGCCGTCGCTGTGGTTGTGCGCCTCCAAATTACGCGACAAGATGATGCTTCGCATTCTCAAGGGTTAACCAAGTTAAGCCTCAGCCATTTTTTTTCTTTTTTTTTTGAGCCGGTAGATATCTAGCACTTGGCGGTAGCATTAATGGAGTGCTATTAAGATGGTCAAGCAACTTAAGGTTAAATGCAAGGAGTGTGAGGCGTCAGTGACTTTGAAGGAAACGCTGTTCGAATCGGTAGAGGAGGTTGAAGGCGCGAATTTTATGAGCAGATGTTGAGTACTATGTGCACGCTAGCACAGGGCTGACAAAGCGAACACCAAAGTTGTGTTACGTATGGATTTTCTAGAAAGAGAGCTGCAGGCAGAGAGTGTAGAGAAGCGCAAGCTTCAAGAACAGCTGGTCAGTTGTAAGCAAAAATGGCTGACACCGCCATCGGAAGCCACGCTGGTGGACATTCCGGCGCCAGCCATGTGAATGAGGCTTGCATTGGAATGGACTGCGGAAAGAACGTGAGTCGGGCAGGTTCAGGCAGGAGCAGCCACGCAGAGGTGGCAGCTAGGAAGTCGGGAGGAGATGGAGAGAACGGGAGCAAGCTAAACACAAATAATGAGGTCTCAGCCACTGATAAGAGGCAGCAAAATCCGGAAGTTAGGAGGGAGAGGGAGAGTACCGCTGTGCTTATCACTGGTGACTCAACCTTGAGGAGGTGCACAAGAGCTATAATGGAGCGTGTAAAGAGTGATAGGCGGGCAGCAGTCGGGGTGTTCCCAGGAAGGACAATGGGCGCGGTTCTAAGAGTGAGACATTAGCCGGCTAATGAATTCGGAAGCCAACCCCCTCGCCGAACACTGCGAGCGCGCCGACCACCCAATAGCCTTCGAGGAGGTGAGCGTCTTGGCCGTAGAGCCAAACCTGTTCAAGAGGCGACATGTGGAGTCATGGCACATCCGGCTCACAAAGGCGGCGATGAATAGAACTCCAGGAAGGCTCCCCTCTGCGTACGTTAGTGGACTCCGCCACGTGCTAACAAAGGGAGAGCGAAGGCAACACGCCGCTGCTGCTGGCACACTTTAGTCACCCCTGAAGAAGGGACCGAGTTGGTCCCGAAACGTTGGGCAAAATAAAAATATTGGTTGGCGTCAGTTTTTTCTCTCAAGTGTGGTGTGCACTGTGCCGGAAGTGCAAGGAAGGAACGGAGATGTTGCCAACGTCGTTGTGACTTTTAATCGAGAGATAAGGAAGTTAAGCCTGTAGAAAGGCATTGAAGTGGCAGACATAAACAGGGGGCACAGAGCAGGCTTTGGCACAGGCGTTACACAAGATGAATCCGTTTTACTAGAGGGGTAGTAGCAGAGATCGGCTGACGCCTGGCAGGCAGGGTGGTAGCTTTTTAGGGGGTCCACGGCGGCTCAGGGCGTAGGGGTAGGTAGAAAAGAAGTAGACAATGGCGTCTGAGCCCAATAAAATGGCCACTAGAAGGCCCAGGAAGAAAACTGCTAAAAAGAAATTTAACACCACAATCAGTTACATAAACATACAAGGGGGTACAAAGACAACGAAATTGCTAGAAATAAAACAGCAGGTAGAAGGACGAAGAAGTAGGTGTGTACGCTCTACGTGAGATGGCTATGTTTGGGAAGAGTGTAACAGAACAACAACGGAGAAGAAGGGAGGAGGAGTAAGTGTGGTGAACAAACTGGCAAAAAATAAAATCAACTTGCAAAGAACATGTCTGGCTATCAGGTACATTTGCAGGTAAAAAGACATAGCTAGGGGTATACTTTATTCATCGGACAGGAGACTAATGGAGGCAAGAAAACAAGGATCTAGTTAAGTGTCTCAATGACGGTATAAAGCAGTTTGGAGACGGTGATGATATTATTCTGGTTGGTGACATGAATGGCCACATCGAGAATCTGGTGGATATACAGATTGTAACGGGAAGTTAATGGTTGAAAGTAAATGTGAAGGACAAGTCACGTGGGAATTCCGCAACAGGCAGACGGCCATTGACTACTGCCTAATGTCGCAAGACATATATAGCAAGGGATTAAAAGTACTACCGGGGGGGGGGGACGATACACAAAGGATTAAGGCGAGGTTGTCCTCTGTCACCGCTGCTGTTTATGAGTTTATGATTTACATGATAAGTGTGGAATAAAGGTTACGAGGAAGTTATAAATCTGTCATACAGATAAGGCGGGAAGGTCGTTGAGCAACGTCTGCCGCGTTTAATGTATGCGGACGGTATTCTGTTGTTAGCAGATAGCCAGGAAGATTTGCAAACTCTGGGTAATTGTTATGTTGACGAAGGAGACGCTCTAGATTTCAGTTTTAGCGCAACTAAGTCAGGTGAAATAACCTTCAACGATGCAACTGATCAGGTGCTTGCAATACAAGGCCATGAAATACTCAGAGTGGCCGAATACAAATATCTTGTTATATTGCTAAACGAAGACCAGATATACGCGTAAAAGCACGAACAGTTTCTTAGCGCAAAAGGGTGACGAGATACCAGGATAATGAAACATAGGGCATTATGGGGGTACAACAAATATTAAGTACTAAGAGATATTTGGAAAGGAATAATGGTGCCAGGACTTACTCTCGGGAATGCAGTTCTCTGCTTAAGGGCAGAAGTTCTGTCGAGATTACAAGTAAATCAGAGAGCTGTTTGAAGATTAGCACCAGATGCGCTCGGCAAAACCTCAAACGAGGTGGCACAGGGGTAATGGGTTGGGCATCGTTCATAGCACGGAAAGCTCAGAGTAAAATACTATATGAAGAATCTGAGAAAATTGTACGATAACAGGTGGGCAGTAAGGTATTTAAATACTTATTGCAAGAGCGTTGACTGAGAGGGGCGGGAAAGAACTAGAAAACTAGACAGTAAGAACTCCGGAGACGAGGACGGAGAAAGAGCATTTAACGGCAGGTTAAAAATGGGGGACATATAAATTGGATTAACTAAATTTGAAAAAAAAAGGATACTGTAGAACTATATCGATGCTGGAGAAGGCCGATGAGGAAGGAATTTTTGTGGGATAACTCAAGAGGCAGTGCCCTACTCTTTGAAGCTAGGTCAGGTGTCTTAGAACGCGTAGTTACAAAAAAAAAATTAACGAATACGATGACACATGTGCTGTGTATGGAAGATCTGTAGAAACAACTGAACACCTCATACTGAAATGTGATGGTATCGATCCGGTGCCGGTGCAGGCACAGTCACTCTTTTTGAGGCCCTAGGGTTTAGAAATACTATGCAAAAGCACCGAAGTTTGGGCCAGTTGGTATTGATCCATCTTGACAACGTAGCAGCACGAAAAAACGAGGACAAAATAGCAGCATATGTCCTGTCGTACCTGTGTCTATTTTGACCTCGTTTTTTCGTGCTGCTACGTTCTCAAGATAGGGTTCAGAGATAACAATGGTCATGTAAACAAATCTGTGGTGGAAGTTAGCAAAAAGCGATTGGAAGATTGACGGCTCAGAAGCAGAGAGGTGACATAAAGTTAGTAGTGTAGAAAACCGTATTGAAATAAAATAGCGAATTTTAATGACGATTTACAACACAGTTAAAAGAATAAAGAAAAAAAGCCGAGCATGGTGGCAAGTGCCAACACTCCATTTCCAAGGGGACGCTCCATCCATCCATCCATCCATCCATCCATCCATCCATCCATCCATCCATCCATCCATCCATCCATCCATCCATCCATCCATCCATCCATCCATCCATCCATCCATCCATCCATCCATCCATCCATCCATCCATCCATCCATCCATCCATCCATCCATCCATCCATCCATCCATCCATCCATCCATCCATCCATCCATCCATCCATCCATCCATCCATCCATCCATCCATCCATCCATCCATCCATCCATCCATCCATCCATCCATCCATCCATCCATCCATCCATCCATCCATCCATCCATCCATCCATCCATCCATCCATCCATCCATCCATCCATCCATCCATCCATCCATCCATCCATCCATCCATCCATCCATCCATCCATCCATCCATCCATCCATCCATCCATCCATCCATCCATCCATCCATCCATCCATCCATCCATCCATCCATCCATCCATCCATCCATCCATCCATCCATCCATCCATCCATCCATCCATCCATCCATCCATCCATCCATCCATCCATCCATCCATCCATCCATCCATCCATCCATCCATCCATCCATCCATCCATCCATCCATCCATCCATCCATCCATCCATCCATCCATCCATCCATCCATCCATCCATCCATCCATCCATCCATCCATCCATCCATCCATCCATCCATCCATCCATCCATCCATCCATCCATCCATCCATCCATCCATCCATCCATCCATCCATCCATCCATCCATCCATCCATCCATCCATCCATCCATCCATCCATCCATCCATCCATCCATCCATCCATCCATCCATCCATCCATCCATCCATCCATCCATCCATCCATCCATCCATCCATCCATCCATCCATCCATCCATCCATCCATCCATCCATCCATCCATCCATCCATCCATCCATCCATCCATCCATCCATCCATCCATCCGTCCGTCCGTCCGTCCGTCCGTCCGTCCGTCCGTCCGTCCGTCCGTCCGTCCGTCCGTCCGTCCGTCCGTCCGTCCGTCCGTCCGTCCGTCCGTCCGTCCGTCCGTCCGTCCGTCCGTCCGTCCGTCCGTCCGTCCGTCCGTCCGTCCGTCCGTCCGTCCGTCCGTCCGTCCGTCCGTCCGTCCGTCCGTCCGTCCGTCCGTCCGTCCGTCCGTCCGTCCGTCCGTCCGTCCGTCCGTCCGTCCGTCCGTCCGTCCGTCCGTCCGTCCGTCCGTCCGTCCGTCCGTCCGTCCGTCCGTCCGTCCGTCCGTCCGTCCGTCCGTCCGTCCGTCCGTCCGTCCGTCCGTCCGTCCGTCCGTCCGTCCGTCCGTCCGTCCGTCCGTCCGTCCGTCCGTCCGTCCGTCCGTCCGTCCGTCCGTCCGTCCGTCCGTCCGTCCGTCCGTCCGTCCGTCCGTCCGTCCGTCCGTCCGTCCGTCCGTCCGTCCGTCCGTCCGTCCGTCCGTCCGTCCGTCCGTCCGTCCGTCCGTCCGTCCGTCCGTCCGTCCGTCCGTCCGTCCGTCCGTCCGTCCGTCCGTCCGTCATAGGGGGAAGCAACGAAAATGTGTTCGGAGGCGAATCCTCATAACGAATAACTCCGTCTTCTGAGTTGACGGTGTCGTCGCAGGAAGTGCAAGTGGAGCAATTAGTCCATTTGGAGCACGTGGCTAGAAAGTCAACAGCAAATTCACACTGTATACAACATATGCCTAAGCGCTTCGTCGTCATTAGCTCCGGCCAAAGCGCGTGCTTTATATATGCTTGATGAAGGCAGCCAATGACAGCGTTCTTTATGCGCCAACACCCACCACTAGTGACGCAACGTGGGTAAATCATCGTTTTAACCATCGATGCAGGACCGGCGAGCTGCTTCGGCGCCGCGGGAGCCGGCCAAAACTGGACCGCAGGGTGGACGCGCTATGCTGGCGCAGTCACCTCGAAGGAAGCGACTCCGATTGAACTCGAACGGCGGAAGTGGCCAGTGGGACGTCCTGGCGAAGGCATAGTTGTTAACATGTCGTGGTTCGAGATGTCTGTCTTTATTGCCGTTGCCGCTGCCGTTGTCGTTGCCTTTTTCTTCGCAGCCGCAGTGATGGTCGAAGGAAAAGCGCTTTCCGATGAGGAGTGCGGACGCCTGGCGTCGTCAGCTGCCTGAACCTTGTGTGAAGGACGTGCATTGGAGTCTGGCTAATCTGGGCGTTGCGCCTTTGGAGCGCTAGGGAGCGCAGAGGAAAGGCCTCTGGGATTAGGCCATGCAGTACTGTCCCTACACTAAGTAGGTCCCCTAGATACCTGCCAAGGTTGAACTGACAGGGGTTCTTCTGGAGGGCCGTCAGGGGATCTGATAACTTGTTTCCGAGGCGCTCTCTGACGCTGGGCTACAGTTAGCAGAGATAGGAAAAAGTCAGCCTCCGGGCTCGTCATGTGAGGCAGACGAGTTTGAGCCGTCAGAATCCTCCCGGTGGAAGATTTCTCTGCCTCTTCATAATCTGATGCGTCGAGAAATCTTATGAGTCGCCGGTAAATGTAGCCGTGGACGCCGCGTCGTCGACGTTGCCGTGGCGAGGAGCCGGGAAAAACCTCGAGCGGTACTTTGGGCTCCTGCTTTGAGGTCGCGGGAGCATCCAAGTTGGAGTGCGGCGCGACGCAGTCGAGGTTGACGTAGTCTCCGCCACAGCGCTTGCACGCTGCTTGACAAGTCTCTGTCACCTGGCCATAAGAAGCCCGGCAGCCGCAATGGGAAGCCGTTCATGCGGCACCGAGTTGAACTCCAGCGCCGCGCTGGGAACACACTTTCTTCATACCGCGGCATTCAAGCATGGCGCGGTGTGCCGCCTTGGTGATGAAGTCAGCGGCGCGCGCTGCATGTTAAATCCATCAGTAGTGAGCCGCTTTGGACGTGGTTCCGGGACTTGAAGACGGCCTCCGTGACGGCCCGGACTTTGCCGTAGAGGCTCAGAGCAGTGCGAGCGCATCGTCGCTCATGCATGCTGGGAGACGGAGGAAAGTCGCAAACATCACTGGCATTGGTAATGGTACTGCGGTAATTGCACACCGGCCACCATATATATAGGCATTCAACTGATTAATTTTTAATTTTAAGGGCCGGCGGTGAGTTTGCGCAAGTTTTTTGGGGATATTACCTAACTTGAGAAAGGAAACAAAGTTATCATATCCCCTGGCGGCCCTCCAGAGGAACATCTGCCTGATCAACCCTGTCAGGTGTCTAGCGGACTGGCTTAGTGGAGGGACAGTACTGCATGGCCCATCCCAGAGGCCGTTTCCTTTGCGCTCCCTGGCGTTTCCAAGGCGCAACTCGGGCCACCATATAGATAGGCAAACAACTGATTACGTTTCAATTTTAAGGGCTGGTGGCGAATTTCCACAAGTTTTTTAAATATGATATTACCTAACTTGAGAAAGGAAACACTAGCGGCTCCAAAGAAAAACACAGCGGTAGAGCGACGCAGGACAAGCGCTATGTTTCCTTTCTCAAATACTATTAACCATCTAGCCCAAATTGAAGTTCTTTGGATATTACGTAAGCCTTCCTTTTACCCCGGACCCTCCTCACAATGCTTTTGGACAAATATATGACTAGGCGCTTACTTGGTACTTGTTGTTAGTGCTTTTATTCGTTGTTCCCTGTTCCTAAATACTGCGTTTGGTATGATATGAGGAATGCATTTGCTATAAAGAAAAGACGCGACCTGCCTTTGAATAAACTGTTTAGCCATCTCATCTGTTTTTTCGGAGGCACTGCCTTGGCTCCTCCGCTGGTCACAAGTGTCTGTTCAGTGGTTCACCGGAGACGTCGACAAAGGACGAGTGCGGTAATGTTACCGGGTGTGCAATGAATTTTGTTTCTAATAGGTAGCGATGTGGTGCAATAGCACGCATAGAATTTGGCCTGGTTTTGAATAAAAATTAAGTTTGGTTGTCCAGCGCTTGTCCTGTGGTCAATGCTTCATTTAAGTCGTCGGCGTTTCCTGTGCGCTGCCATTTTCTAAGATTAATGTGCGACTAGATCGTACGAGGATAATAATAGGTTGTGCCTTTGAACATGACGCCCGTTTTTAATTTGTGGTTGGTTGGTTGGTTTATGGGGTTTAACGTCCCAAAGCGACTAAGGCTATGAGAGACGCCGTAGTGGAGGGCTCCGGAAATTTCGACCACCCCAGGTGGTCGAAATTTCCGGAGCCATCGTACAGCTTTCTTCATAGAGGACTCTAGAGGCTGTGTAACTGCAATAGATAATTACCAGTATTTTTACATATGCCTCTTAAACATCGTGTTTCCGTAATGCCTGCATGACTGCTGATAATTTTATTGAATCAAGTGCTTTCTTCCCGTTTATGCAGGCTTTATATGCGGGTTGGTTATGCTCTGAGAATCTCTCTATCGCTTCATTGATACGTCTTCTTATACCCTCGTGGCGGAAAGGAAAGCTCATTGCAGCTAATAAAGGCATTACGTTTCCGTGACAATAAGCGAATATACCTTCTTCCGAAACTCTATGAAAGTGCATTTTGTCTATATAAATTTGTTTCATGGTAGAATATATTTTTAGCAGAAGCGCAAACCAGCCCCTTTTGCGTCTAAAAATTTCCTTCTTTATCTACTTCATTAGATTCTATGCGGTGCAATACTATGGGACCTCTTCCTGAATGGTGATAGGTATTCGTATATATGTTTCATCTAGTTCAAGAAATCAACTTCAAACTGTGCGCGTTATTCCAGTTTAGACAGTTGTGCTGCTGAAGAAAAGAAGAGCATAAAAAACTAGCGCGGGGCCAAGAGGCAAGACGTCCAAGAAAGACATGGCCAACGCGCATGTGGGGATATTTCGAAAGAATGCCTGGTAACAACGGTAAAACTGTGGACGTTCTTGTGCCGTCTGTATTCCACACGAAACAGCGAAAAATTACAGCAGGTGCAACTCACTAGCGCTGGCAGCTGTCTGCATTTGAGCGCAACAGTCTTTCGCCATATGTGTCGTCACGATATGGTCGTGTGCTCAGTCAGGTGCGCAGGACAGCTGAAAAGGGATGTTTTCCTGCTACATGAACGTTAGCTGTGGAGGAGGCGGCTGCTACAAGAGAGCTCGGCGTGACAAAATCTGCGGTTGCATCGGAAACCACGAATTTTTTTTTTTAGTGAACCACCAGCTTTGATTCTCGTGCATTAAAAAAATCTAAAAGAAGTAGTCTGATTGCCTATAGCACGACTTATTGCTAAATAGCAGGGGAAGTGTTCTTTCTAGAATTGCAGCACACCGCTTTGCGTTCAGTTTAGCCCATGTAAATTCTTATTGCCAGGATGATTCAGTGATCACAGCAGACGAATTGGGGGAAAAAAGTAGCGTCCGATGAGGAAGCGAATCGAGGAAATGCCTCTCACGCAGACAAGGGAAAGCATGCGGCTCTTTTCATTTCCAAAAGGGACACTGTTTTGTGAAAGCGCTCCTCAACGGGGCTCATTAGCAACCATAAAAAAAGACGAGGCACATGATATGGAGAGTAGACTGGCTATGGTTTCACTGTTAAAACTAAATTCATGGCAATGCTAGGAGATTCTAACGGCCATTGTGTGCGCATGTTGATTTGAAACTCCATCAATTTGTTGTCTCGCATGCACAAGTCATTGCTTCCGATTATCTTTAGGCAACCGGGTTTATTTTGGACTCCTATGCAGGCCACGTTAACATCTTTCGTCACCTGTAAACCAGCCAGAAAGCTTGCGCGTTTTCATCCATGGCGAAAGGTGGGGCAGCTGCTAGCGACGCCACTATGAAATGGACTGCAGTAGGGCGAATACATTAGCATAGATCTAAGCGGGTTTGCATCGAGCATCATTGGCTACAGAAGACGGCTGATGTGACCTAGTCGGTACATGTTGATGGAGAGGATGTAACTGACTGCACAGCCGCAGAAGCATCGTTAGCAACAATCGCGCCAACGTAACAGACCGATCTTCTCACAGTCACAGTCGTTGTGGATGTATCCCGATCTCAAAACTGCGCGAATTAGTAGGCTTCGCTTCTTTGCGCGTCAGCAGTGGTCGTTCCAGCTCTGTTTGTTCCGAATTTCTCGAGCTTGACACGTAGCTCCGCCATCCGTCTTATTCGATGTGACGAGAAAAGGTCCGTGCAGTGTGACCCGAGGCTTGGCGTCGCTTGCAAGAACAACTGTTTTTCGTCGCTGGCGGGACCGATAGCGTTGCTTCATGGACCGAAGGCATCGATGTTGAAATTCGGCCTTTCATCTGCGCGTCAGAATCACAGCAAAAAGTCAGGCGCTCCCTTCTGCGCATGGTCACCTCGATAAACGCTCAGAGACGACCGGTGCTCAGGAACTTCGTGCGTTGGCTCCGGCTGTCGTGAAATCTGCCGTAACATCAAACCCTTCTGCGCCTCTCTGTCTCACCGGGATCCTACAACAGACGGAGGGTATGCAGTGCTTTAGCTGTGACTTGTTGGTATACCGTTTCATTTCATTTATGTCATCCTTAAAGACCAGAGGGCATTACGTAAGGAGGGGCTACAATTGGTATAAAGCAAGCAAGAAAAACGCACGTACAGTGAACACAGGTTACAAACTACAAAAGCTAAAGAGGCAAAACAAAAGGATAAAGAGTTTACATGCGCAGTCAAGGCATACAATGAAAAAAAAAAATGCGCTTGCGGCAGTGAGCATTGACGAAAGTCATTGAAAAATACATGGTAACTATGACAAAGTGTTCACGCATTCTGAAGATGACAGGCGAGTTTCGTGCGAAAGGTCTTTGAATCGTTGCGTAAAACAATAGACAGCCCGCAGAGCGTAAGAAAATAAGAAATCAACAAGGGCCAGAACAGACGCAAACATCAAAAGCAAGAAGACATCAGATACAAGACTAATGGTGTAAATTAGATTTCAACGAAGTTAAACATCAATGAATTGATCTAATCACGGAAAGAAATATTTTGGGTCAACAAAGTTTCCTTAATCTGTTTTCTGGAACGCCTTCCAGAACACACATAGCTAACAAAAACTTCAAAATTATTAACCGTATGTACTGAATGGTAGACAAACAATTTTCCATAATTTTTTCTTATTTCAGGTGTGGATCGCGTGGTTTTCCAGAAATTATATGCTCTACCATTGCCACAATCATCTTGCTCATTGCATTGCAAACACACCTTGATGCTCCCGCGCAATGCGATGCTTCTGCCGGCTTTGAGCCTTCTTTTTGAGACACCGTGCGTGGCACGGAAGACTCCTGTACCGTTCACGCGCTGACTTTGGCCACACGCCGGCACGGCTACAATATTCATCGTGCAGCGTCATCTGTGCGCTGGAGCTGTGCCAGGTTGGTGACACAACCGTTTCTGCTGGTTTGCCTGTGTTTTCGTCTCGAGCGTGATACATTTCTGCGCAGTCTGAGGAGATGGCATGTGTGTCTGGAAAGCGTTGTTAACGTCGTGTTCACACGGTCATGTCGAAGTCCCTTAATTGATGGGGCTCTAAATCCCGAGGAAGAATTGCGCGCTGTGGCACAGCAGCAATAGAGGTAAACGAGTTGTCAACGTAGTGAGTTATAGCTGTCTGTTGGACGCTGAAAGGCGTCCCTTGGCAGACCATGGCATGGGGGGCCCTTTTTAACGTTGACCAGCCCGTTCAAATGGCAAGTGCACGCGACTTTTGTGTTTGCTCGTTTCTGGAGCGAACATACCGCCGGGCTTCATGTGTATAATAAATTATACGAAGAGCTCTCTTGCCACACAACGTGGTGAATAAAAAAATAAACCGCACTGGAGGAGTAACTAACAAAGGTACCTCTCGACGCCGTCGAATGCAGCAGCTTTCTCTAGGGCACATCTGTCCATTCATCGAACGTGGGCCCGGAGCTTAGCCTTTGCAATCTGTTCTTTAGAGATGCACGCGGAAAGATCAGAAACATTGATTTTGTGGTTCGTGTCGGTGCCCAGGAATAAAATGCTGTATTCCTGCGCGTCACGGAAGCACAGGTGACTGAATCGACCGCGGGCACCTTCATGGATCGCTGAGCGCTTAAACTTACGCAGTGTTTTCCAGGAATGAACTGACGAATGATTTAGGTGGTCATCGTGTACGCGAGATTCATGGGATAACGACAGATGGCATCATGCATGCTGCCAAGGAAACAAATGACGGATGTCATCGGCAGCGGATACGCGCAGGCGAGTTGGTGTTGCGCCATGCAGGATCGAAGTGGAGTCGCAAGCCTTGGATAGAAACCCTGTGAGGTGGCACGCGCCCTTGCTTTCTTTGAAAAACTTTTCCTCTGTAGGATGCACCTAAAGGGCATGTTTTTATTATTTTTTGGGTGAACGAGTAGTAGAAGAGTTGTTAATACCTCTGGCTATTCCTTACTGGTTGAAGCAAGAGCTATTGACATATTGATTCCATATTCCACTTATTGAAGAAACCATGCTGCATGTACCACGTCCGCTGCGACAGCGACGTGTGGCTATGTTGAGCGCGCTCAACCGCTGACTGCAAGGAGCTGAAATGCCTTAGAAAGCGGCAGGAGAGACGGCTGCTGCTGTTGCTAAGACAAAGCTACAAGCTGTTAAGGAACATTTTAGTGCTTTGCTGTTTACCTGACAAGTGGTCAGTTATGCATGAATATGTATTTGTGTGCGTCTTTGCTTCATTCTTCTATGAATAGCCTATGGGAATGTAGTACTCAGAAATATCGCGGGAAACATGTGCATAAATGTCACAAATTTTATACCATCACGGTCTTAAAAACTGTATGAACAAAAGGACACCTTGCTCCCCACAGTCTCACGTTCGTACGACGGAGCATAGTAACAAGCTTCATCACAGAAATTCGGCGGCGAACGTTTGCATATACGCCAGAAAGTTTTTGCTTTCACGGTCTTAAAAAGTTTACTTAAGAAAACCACGTTCCACATTTTCTCACTTCCGTACGAAGCAGCAATAAAAAAAAAATTGGCAGTGGCTTAGCTATGGTTAAGCCTGGATATACAAGCGAAACGGTTCAGTTACGCTTGGTTTTATGTCATGGGTGTCGCAGTTCGCGCACAATGCACTGGAAGCACCACGATAACGTGGAGGCGTTCGGACGTCCACACACTGCCTGTGCTGAGGCGGAGGAGGAGCCGCGTGTGAAGTGAATACGGTGCTGTCTTAGAAGGTTGCTTTAGAGGCATGTACTGTGGTGCCCATTCCTTTCTGGTGTACACCAAGATATGAGAGACAGCATTTCCTTTTCTTAAAAATAATTTTCATTTCATTTCAATTTGCTTAACGCCCTTACGGCGCAGTTCGGGTATCCACCGAGGTATGAGAGAGACAGGCGTCGTTTCCTTTCCTTAAAACCGATTTTCTTTTCATTTTCAATCCCTTACGGCGGGGTTCGGGTGTCTACCGCTATATGAGTGTTTCCTGGTGCACTGTTTGTGTTTTATTTATTTTTTATTTATGATATCTTATTTCTTTCATTCCTTTTTTATTCTCGTTTCAGTGCTTATTTTTATTCTTTTTTGTTACGGAGTCGGCGGCCACCTGAGTTGCGCGTGACTTCAGTCGGTTTCGCGCATGCGCAGACTATGGCTTTTGCAGCATACCCGGCATACGCGAAGCTCTGCTCTGACCCTCGTAGTGAAGCTTTTCGCTTCAAAATAAGCTTCATCGAAATTTTCTGAAGTCTTGTTTCCTTGCTGATCTTGTGGCGTTAATAAAGTCATATACAGAATAACTGCGAACTGAAACGAGCCAAGGTAACATATTGTCACGCAGCAGTTGGTGCTGCCTAGACGGCATAAAAACGCCAACACCGAGAAGCTCTGTGAAGCTGCAACAACACAGAGAGAGGCGGCCGGAGCAGAACGTCAATTTCTTCACCCAAATCACCTGCGTGGCGCACGAGCTGCGTGCCAAGCAGCTGCTGAGCGGCTCTTGTTGCCGACGCGGCAATATTATGACAGACTGATCTGGCGCGGCGAATAAGCGCCCACGTGCCTTTCAGCAGGATTAAAGAAATAGTCTGGCTATAAATGGTGCTTTTGATTAACTGTCTGTGGCATATAACTAGAGCTAAAAAACACACGAAGGACAGCGAGGAGAAACACACAGGACACACAAGCTGTCCTTTGTGTGTTCTTTAGCGCTAGTAATATGTCGCAGTCGATGAAACTTTTAGCAGACGGCTCTTTAGCTTTCAGTGACGGCTCTTGTAGAAGGAAACGCAGCATCTTTCCCATCAAGATAACTTTCAACAACCATGAACGCACAAACAAAATCCTCACGGAGCCCCTCCACAGCCATTTCGTATACGTTAGCATGCACCCTAGCGCCGGGCTCAGCCGTGGCCTTGTTACTAAACAATTTCGCTGATAGCTACTTGGCTGAAGGAACAATTAAACAGGAAACCGATGGGATCTTCCAGAATTCCAATGAAAGTAAAGTCATAGCATCTCTATATATGAAATATATTCTATTTTAAATTTTATCCTCAATTTTTTTATTTCACATTCCTAACATTATTCATGATTCTATTGGGTTTGCAAGCTACATGAAGAGAAGAAGAAATTTAAAACGCCTTTACAGAATCAAAATTCCAATTGCAGACACATATGCTCCACTCATGGCACCTTTAAAGAATGAAACAGTAATAATGTATATCCGGTTGTCGCCAGCGTTTGTTAGAATGTATGCCATAACTGATTCTCCGGTGGAGTGAAAGAAGGGTCGTTCAATACAAACAGCCTTTTTAAATCTATAAGAAAAAGAAAGACTGAAGTTTAAAAAATTGAGTCCACCTCACACAGGTAGCAAATAATTTTATTTCCTTAATTTCTGAATTATGACATCTGTTTTCTGAAAAAGGCATACGTGATATAGAGCGCTCGTCTTAACGCCGCCTCTTTCGCCTATCCTTTGAAAGCGCGTGCACTTTCGACCAGCCGCGCGTTACGGGATCCGCGTGATGAGACGGAGATTCTACCTTTAGTGTGGCTGTATACCTAAAGACGGTCATTAAAATAGCAGTTCAGGAGTGCAAACTGCTGGGCTAGTTGGTTCATATTGCATAGAAAGGGAACCAGCGAAAATAGACGCAAGACAAGAACAAAGAAGGCACACACCACAACGCTGGTGTGTGCCTTCTTTGTTCTTGTCTTGCGTCTATTTTCGCTGGTTCCCTTTCTACGTCATTAAAATACATCCCGCCTCACTGCTCAACCGTATGGATTGAAGTCTTTCCGATGGTTACCCTTGCATGATAAGCCAAATTGGCTTTTTGTTCTTTCGGACCAACAGCAGGTGGAAAGAAATGCACCCACGGCTATTCCGGGCTTCAGCGCATCGCGACGAGCTCAAAGCAGCTGTTTTTGAAGCTCTTCCCCAAGGCATGAAGCTACGCAATCACCACCCACGCGCCCTTTGCACAGCCCATGGCACCTGGCGTCTAATCTGCACAATGCAGGCGCCCTTGGCGGCAATCGTTTGAGCGGCGAAAGATGATGCATGCGCCGGCAGAGAAGCATGCAGACTCACATGTCAGGTCACGTGGCCTGCAGCGGTAACAGCAGAGCTTGTTCTTCTCGGTTGCCAGGGCTAAACGAGAAAGGACGTACCGTACCACTCCAGCCTTCGTGTGCGGAATCGGCACTCGGGCATTCGTGCACAGTCTGAACGAATCTGAAGATGAAGAGTTGGGCTTCCTGCCTCATCGTAGCATTCAGTTTTATTTCGGGTAAGCATCCATGAACTAAATAGCTTAGTTTCGGCGCTATTTTTCTCAATGTTTGATTTTGAGCCTGCTGCATAAAACGCGGACGATGTTAAAACTATGGTCAAGATAGCAGGATCACAGCAGCGCCAGCGTATTTTCTGATTTTAACGACGCCTCAGAAATCTATGGGCTACGCTGCAGAGGTTTTTTAGCAGTTTTGGAAACAAAACGGTGAATACATTCGCAGTGAATACCGCTCGTCCTGTGCAGTTCTCGTACTAAATTCTTGTACTTAGTCAGTTTAGAAAAGAAAAAAACAGATGCCCTAGTAAAGTTGCAGCGCAGGTAACCAAGCATGCGGTAACAGTTCATAATGTAATCAACATGTTGCTTCTAGCTAAGATTGTTAGGTATATGCGAACCCAAGCATTTTTAAAACGTGACATGATCCAAAGGAAAACTACTTAATACATGGCAAACAGGAGTGTTATTAGTGAGTGACACTCGCATAACATTACATTTTTACTGTTTAAGTCCATGGCCCACGTGTCACACGATTTCTCTCCTTACAACGTCGTTTACGTACACATTAAAGAAAAGGGCTCCCATTACACCCCCTAGCGGGACACCGCAACAGACAAGCAAGAGGGATGAAATTTAATTATCCAAAGATACCGAATAACTTTTATTTTGGGGAGCTTAAGCAATGCAAATGACTTATGTTATATACCGAAAATATGTAGAGTAGAAGCATGTCGCTTAAAAAATCGCTACCATGAGCCTTACTACGTCCACCGCCAGGCGTACCTCTACCATATCTTTCCAGTCAACCTGGTCCTAAACAAAAGCACCGCTAAACATGGACGCAGACGGCCCCTACCTCGAAAGGAGTGCAATACAGAGCATGTCAATGTAAGGAGTACCGCTGCGTACCTATTGTTTTCATTTCTAACATGAATTCCGGTACTTTGAATGACTTCCAAGGAAAAAGGGAGTTGGGCACGCCTGGCACCTCCAGCTCTTGGGTGGTAAATGCTCGCCAGCTTCAGGTGTGCGTCACTACGTTAGGCTCAAGATTTCGGATCACAAGGAATAACGAGATCACAAACTGACGGCGACTCATAATGCCAGACCTGTTTTTCATGCTCGACAGAAATGTACATTGCGGTGCAAACACAAAAGATCGGCGGGAGTGCCCGGCGGCTATCCCCGCTGTGCGAAACTCAACACATTCCAGATTAATGAAAACAATCAACTTCTACAACACGAGCAAGGCGTTTTTGTACAGGCTTCCTCTCACCGGGCGTCCTTACACTCACCATAATTTTGTCCGCGTGCCGCAGCGGGCGGAAACATTCCAGTGAGCACGGCGTGATAAGGGGTAATCAGTTTGCACTAGACACCGGTTTAAAAGTGCAAGAGTGCTTTGCCATTTTCTATGATTTAGATCGATAATTTTTGAGATTAATTTAGATTTAGACTATGCTAATTTAGGACTGCTTTTTGAAGCAAAACTGTTGGAAACATCAATAAAAAAATACCGAGTCATGCTTGTGTAAACTCGCCTTGGTACAACTGATCCCACGAGGACACATTAATGGCGCACTCATTTTACTGCGTTTCTTCCCAACAGCATTGACAGCACGGCCGGCAAACGCGCTGGAAGAGCGCGAGGGTACCGTACTCGGAGCACTCGGCAGCTTTTTGAGCAACGCTTCCAAAACGATCATAAATGCGGCCCAAAACATCGTCGACCTCGTCGTGCCCGAGAGGCTTCAGAGCCCGACGGAGGTGGCACCAGACGCGACATCATAACATGCACGGCCAGCAACGGCATTGGTCAAGTCTGAAGACGGCTCCAGCGATGATGGCTTCGCTGGTACGCTTCAAAAGAAACGTCGCTGCTACTAGACTGTATGCTCCACAAGAACAAGGAGATGGCATCCGAGAGCTGTATCTGCTGCTCTGTTTATTGTGAATACATCTCAGAGGCAATGTTAAATTTTGCTTATATTCGTGGTCCGTTCGTTGTGGGTGGTCCATTTCTACGACTGCAGTGGTGAATGCTTTCGCCTGTCCTTGCACTATCGTATTCCGTGAAGAAAGTCTGTTTCTGCTCGACTAGTGTGTCATTGTAAATAACAAAAAGATGGGCGATGAAGATATAGGAGATAATTTTGTAAGACGGTGTGCAGCTTCCTTTAAGGAGCAAACCCTAAAAAAGAGTCACAGTAATGATACTCAAAAAATAGTCACAGTGTAGTGTCTACATATTATCAGACGCAGTGTGCCACCGCACACCCACCTTCTCGGGAACCTTGTGTGTAATGGAGTCGGTGCTGGAAGCTCGATAGTAGGTGTAAGTTCTCCGAGGACTCCGTTGAGTTCTAAGCTGTGAAAACTTGTCAGTCCTTGACTGCGGTCTGTTTGTCGGACGATCCAGACTTTGTTTACATGAACTTTGCAAGAAAGGATCATCTTTCGTCTTTCCTTGGTATCATCGAGCTTGAAAATTAAAGAAAGCAACTTTCCGAGTCAAAAGCAAAAGGAAAGTCGCAGGTCCCAGAAATATTGAATAAAAGCAAACAACCGACAGCAGCAAAAAAGAAAAAATTAAGTAGAACTGAATGGAAACAGTTGGCGGTTTCTGCAACATTGAGCCAAAGGATAGAAAGGTGTGCAAGTGCAAAATAGCAAGAAGTAACAAAACAAAAAAACTCAGAGCAGGAATGTCAGTATAAATTTTCTTTGAAAGAAAACATAAAATGCGGTAACATGGAATACGCAAGCAAATGCAACAAAAGGTCAACTGTTACTTATGTAGGAATGTTTGCATTCTAAATTGCGTTATGAAAAAATTCTTATCTTTGATGTTTCCATGGAAGGCAACAAATCATGCACAGATATTGCCGGCGGGTTAGTATTGCTACTGCGCAATATTGTACGAAAGCATCCTTTTGCAAGTGAAATAGCAACGCCAAAAAACGTGAAAGCGAGGTTGAAATTGAGTTTTCTTTCCTTTCGTGACTTGCGCACGGATGGAAGTTGAACACAGCTCGAGAGTGTGCAGGAGTTTAATACGAAGTGTGATCGGGTTCGCCGATAGCATAATGCTGTCGTGAAGCTGATGTGTTCGCTCCGACGCGAGTTTAAAACGAAGTCGCGGTAATATTTATTTTACTGCTTCATGTTGGCCAAGGTAACCCTCATTCAATGTCTCGCTTATTTCTCGCCATTTCCGGTATCCCGCGGCTAACTTAAGTCGCTTCAGCACATATTGGCATTTTCTAGGTTACGACGCCAATTGTGCTTGGGCAGTAAAAAAAAATTAATAGGATGGTTACCTCCAGTTAACGTGGGATTCAGCGGCAGCTATTAAAGTATTTGCACATCACGATTTGATACGATACAGAATATGGGAGTGACCTCACAGCTGTACAATTCTAGGGCGTTATTGTTCGATAGCGTTTTTTCCTCTAGGTCTTCTTCCAGTGCGCTACTCTAGGGGCGCAGCGCCGCTGATGATCCGCTCCTCGGGCGGCGCGTTTCGCAGCAGCTGTTGCAGAGGGACCGTTCTACATTCCTGCGCTCTCGCCATACCCTTCCTCCTTCTTCCACGGTAACCACGTTCCGGATGGTTACCGTGGTACGCCTTCCTACACTAGACACTTTTAGTTGGGCGTACGCAGTAAGGTTCTGCATGCATCGCTTACTTCGTTGCGTACGCTGCAAATAGTGTAAGCACAACACTTTTAGTTAGCCGTGCCGTAGCGTCCCTCAAGGGCATGCGTAAATTGTAGCGCCATCTAGTGAGAAGATACCAAAGCACATCAACGCTTTGTTGAAGAAATTTTAATCCGTAATTACTGATAACTAGGGCGGGTGCATTGCGAGCCTTCCTTCGTTTCAGGAATAAAAACGATGCAAATAGAACAAAATGTAACAAATGACTAAAAGCTAGACGACTGCTTCGCCAGGTGCCGTTCTGGCGAGGTAAACACACCGCATTTAGTTAGGCCTAAGAGCTTGAAAGTCGCCAAATTATATGAAAAACAGGGGCTAGTTATCGCTTATACCTCTACGCGTGGGCTAGAGTGTGTGAAATAAAAGCGAACCGCTACCATTTGAGCGAGCTATCGCCTGGAAGAATCCAGTGGTGACATGTAGTTATTCCGAAGCGGGCGAGCAGGGCGCCGCCATCTTAACGCATTTCTTAGCGTGCCCGTAGCACGCGCACGCGACGGCACGACACGTGCGTACGTATGCAAGCGGAAAAACGGTACGGAACGTTCTGCGCATGCGCAATCGCGACCCGCAACGCTCCTGCGTACGTAAGCCGGTTGCGTACGGCCAACTAAAAGTGTCTACTCCCGCCACAACCTTCTCCAATCGCCATGCCCTCCTTCCATGGCAACCGTCCTTCTCCTTGAGGGTTGACTACCGTGCGGTTGGTTCCCACGGCAACCACGTACAAGTTGCGCATTTTCACGCTCTCGCCATCTCCTCCTCTTTCCACGGTAATTTTCCTCCAGTTATGGATTTCTCCACTCTCGCCACGCCCTCCTCCTTCACCCTTCCGGACAAGCCCCGCCGCGGTGGCTCAGTGGCTATGGCGATCGGCCGCTGATCCGAAAGACGCGGGTTCGATCCCGGCCGCGGCAGTCGAATTTCGATGCAGGCGAAATTCTAGAGGCCCGTGTACTGTACGATGTCAGTGCACGTTAAAGAACCCCAGATGGTCGAAATTTCCGAAGCCCTTCACTATGGCGTCCCGCATAGCCTGAGTCGCGTTGGGACGTGTGAATGTGGTCTATTGTCGAGTATCCTTTACGAAAGCCTGCCTGATCATTTGGTTGACTAAAGTCCAAAGTTGTCCTGACTCTATTAGCGATTACCTTAGTAAATACCTTGTAGGCAACGGACAATAAGCTGATTGGTCTGTAATTCTTCAAGTCCTTGACGTCTCCTTTCTTATGAATTAAGATAATGTTAGCGTTCTTCCGAGCTTCTGGTACTCTCGAGGTCAAAAAAGCCATTGTGTATACAGGGTGGCTAGTTTTTGTAGCACAAGCTCTCCTCCGTCCTTCAACATATCTGCTGTTACCTGATCCTCACCAGCTGCTTTCCCTCTTTGCTTTGCTCCTAAGGCATTCTTTACTTCCTCCTTCGTTACTGGCGGGATGTCCCATTGCTGTGCTCGTCTGCCTCTCTCAGTAACTTGATGATTATATTCGCTACTGTATAGATTTGTGTAGAGCTCTTCGGCTAATTCAACTATCCTATCCATATTGCTGATGACATTGCCGTTCTTGTCTTTTAGCGCATACATCTGGTTTTTAACTATGCCCAGTTTTCTCCTCACTGATTTTAGGCTACCTCCATTCCTTTCAGCATCCTCGATTTTCTCCATGTTAAACTTTCTTATGTCAGCTACCTTGCGCTTATTTATTAACTTCGATAGCTCTGCTAGTTCTATCCTGTCTGTGGAGTTAGACGTCCTCATGCTTTGACGTTTCTTAATCAGATCTTTCTTTTTCTTTGTTCTTTATTCAGAGGTTACCCCGCAGCGCCATAGGCGTTACAGCAGGGGGGTTACAGCATTGAAAAAAATACATCCTCGTGAGTACAGTACACCTGTATTTCACTGAGTCGATTCCATTCGCCAATTGTTTTAACAAAAAAAGAGTTTGCGTAAGTGCCGGTCCTTGAGTGATACTAACGAATTTTGAGACTATGGTCTGTGCGCCTGGAAACATAGTGAGGCGCTTTCAGATAGGTTTCTCTATTGATACCGGTTTTATTATGAAATATTGTGTATAAGAGTTTAAGTCTTAGTTTCCTTCGGCGAGAGGCAAGTAGTTCCGAGTTGAGCTCATTCTTCATGGCACCTACGCTATCCCGCCTTCGGAATCGTCCTAAGACAAACCTGGCTGCACGGTTTTGGATTCGTTCAATGTGCTCAGTGAGACTCTTGTTCGAAGGGTCCCAAACCGCACAGCCATACTCCAAAATAGGTCTGACGCAACTCAGATAAGCTGTGTTTTTTAAATTGACATGCGAACATCGCAAATTGCGTTGTATAAAATTCAGTGCGCTACTTGCCTTGCGCACCAAGTCATCAATGTGCGCGTTTCCGGAACAATCAGATGCCAGCGTTATGCCTAAATACTTATTCACTGCCTCTTTACGTATTAGTTCGTGGTTAATCATGTATCGGGAATCAGTTGATTTTTTCTTTCTAGTAAAACAGACATGAATGTACTTTTTGACATTTAAATTCATTTTCCAAGTGGAACACCATGATTCAATTCTTGTTAGGTCTGTTTGTAAGCATGAAATATCGTTGTCAGTAACAATTTTTCTGTACACAACGCAGTCATCAGCAAATAACCGCACAGAAGATGAAATTCCATCAGAAATGTCGTTCACATAAACCAAGAACAAGAGTGGTCCCAAAACCGAGCCTTGCGGAACACCCGATGTAACATTTACGTAGCCTGAACGTTTCCCATTTAAAACAACACATTGTCGCCGCTGAAACAAATAATCTTGAATCCATTTAAGTACAGAAGAGTGAATATTTAATAAATGAAGCTTGTTAACAAGGAGTGAGTGTGACACTGTATCAAAAGCATTGTGAAAATCTAAAAAAGCACAGTAAATTTGTCCCCCCGCGTCAATACCTGATGCTAAGTCGTGATAAAACTCGACCAACTTGGTCGTGCAAGACAACCCCTTGCGAAACCAATGCTGTTCTTCAATTAACAATTTGTTTCGAGCTATGTGTCTCATTGCCTCTGTATATAGGATATGTTCAAGAATCTTACATGCTATTGTGGTTAGTGATATGGGTCTATAATTACCAACTTCTTTTTTGGGACCACCCTTGTGAACAGGAACCACGAGAGCAATTTTTCAGTCATCCGGTAAATTGCCTGTTGCCAACGATTTGTTGTAAATAAAACAGATATAGCGTGAAATCGATACCGAGCACCTCTTAAGAATACGTGGTGAAATACCATCAGGCCCAATAGCTTTACTTTCGTCGACATTTTCTAACAGCCTCTGAATCCCACCTACACTAATTTCTACTGACTGCATTGGAGGGACATTGCTCACAGGCGGTAAAGTGTTTAAGTCGTGTATCGGTAAATATACAGATTGAAAGTAGTCATTAAGACACGTTGCCTTATCTTCATCGTCGGAGAGGACCTGACCATTATAAACTAATTCAGTGGTTCCTAGTGATTCAGACCCGCACTCCCTAATATACTTCCAAAATAATTTGGGGTTTTCTTTCATGTTTTCGCTGAGTCTGGAAAAGTAATCGTCCTTTGGCTGTTTTATACTTACTTTGTATTCACTGGTTAGTTCAGAAAGTTTTGTAAAGTGAAGAACTGATTTAGTTCTTTTGAATGCTCGAAGTGCACGCTTTCTCCTCCTAATAAGCGACATGATTTGTCCTGTCACCCATTGTTTCCTTCTTTTCTTAAGCCTTGATGATTTGGTGTTTGGTACAAACATATCTGTGAGCTCGAGTAATATATTTTAAACATTAACCACAACTCATGCACATCACATTCTTCCACCAAGCACTCAAATACAAGGCAAGCGATCAAGAAGCTTTTCAGACATACTGGGATAGTCACCTTTTTCAAAAAATATACCATCCTTTCAGCACATGTTTTCCGGCGGTACACTTCTGAGTTCACATTCACCATGACAGCAAGGTGTTAGAGAAGGCAACAGCCACAGAAACCAAGGAGCACAGGGGATTTTTAATTGATTTTTTTTGTGTGGTGTTAATCAAGTATGAATATTACTGAATATGTTGTCGCTTAAAGCTAATTGATTAGAAAAGCAGAAGAAAAAAAAAAACCACGTGCCGCCGGTGGGATCCGAAACCACGACCTCCGAATTACGCGTCCGGTGCTCTACCTCTGAGCTACGGCGACGGCTGTCAAACCTGCTTTCGGGGGTATTTATGTTTACAAATAACCTAACCTTGAGAGTGTTCATCAGCGCCACCCACGTTCGTAAACGGCGGACGTGGAACGTCCTGAGTTACCGCTGGTGTGACGTAGAACGCCATCGAACGGCGAGGGTGGAAGCTGTGTGAGAACCCTCTCATGCTTCCTATGGCGTCAAGGCTGCCAGAACCGAGGCCACCGCTAAGCAATTAAGCAAACAAGGGAAGGGGAATGAGGAGCTCGTTATATATATTAGAGAAGCCAACAGCCACAGAAACCAAGGAGGTCGTGGGTTCGGATACCACCGGCGGCATGTGGTTGTTTTTTCTTCTCCTTTTCTAATCAATTAGCTTTAAGCGACATATTCAGTAATATTCATACTTGATCAACACCACACAAAAAAAATAAATTAAAAATCCCCTGTGCTCCTTGGTTTCTGTGGCTGTTGACTTCTCTAATATTTATAACGAGCCCCTCATTCCCCTTCCCTTTTTTGCTTAATTGCTTAGCGGTGGCCTCGGTTCTGGCAGCCTTGACGCCATAGGAAGCATAAGAGGGTTCTCACACAGCTTCCACCCTCGCCGTTCGATGGCGTTCTAAGTCACACCAGCGGTAACTCAGGACGTTCCACGTCCGTCGTTTACGAACGTGGGTGGCGCGGATGAACACTCTCAAGGTTAGGTCATTTGTAAACATAAATACCCCCGAAAGCAGAAGGTTTGACAGCCGTCGCCGTAGCTCAGAGGTAGAGCACCGGACGCGTAATTCGGAGGTCGTGGTTTCGGATCCCACCGGCGGCATGTGGTTGTTTTTTCTTCTTCTTTTCTAATTAATTAGCTTTAAGCGACAACATATTCAGTAATATTGTTACGAGGTGGCAAGCCTAGGAAAAGGACGACATGATGACAGATGATAATATGGTTTAATGGCTGCTGGCCTAGCGCGAGCGCTCCGTCCCGCGCCACTGCCCTCTTCTTCTTCTTCGTAACATGACCCGGGTCCTCCGAGCGATCGGCCCGATCGATTGCGTAAATTCTCGAAGATGGGGTGGCGATGACCATGATCACAAAGGATAGAAGATGAAAGGCTTGCCACCAAGATGAACGAGATGATCTGGTGAACGGTTGTCCCTGGAGCTTCAGGTCCAGCGGTCGGTCGCCCAAAGCCGAAGATCAGGGTTTAAGGACTCGCCGGACAGCTTGGGCGGGGGTGCCGTCTTGATTCGGGTCGTCGTAGGGTCATACTTCGTCTGGTCCTGGTCGTCGTGTCTTGTGGTCGGGGCTGGGGACGGGGCTGGGGATAGCGGCTGGTCAGTTCTGGTCTGGTCGGGCTCGGGTTGAGCCGGCGGCAGAGTCCAGGTCCCCTCGGCCAACGACGAAGGCGAGCAGAAGGCGGCGATGCTCCAGGGACCAGGATGACGATGAGGAACCCGCACCTCACACCAAATGTTACGAGCCGTCGCGGTGGCTCAGTGGCTATGGTGCTCGGCTGCTGGCCCGAAAGAAGCGGGTTCGATCCCGGCCGCGGCGGCTGAATTTCTTTGGAGGAGAAATTCGAGGCCAGTGTACTGTGCGATGTCAGTGCACGTTAAAGAACCCCAGGTGGTCGAAATTTCCGGAGCCCTCCACTACGGCGTCTCTCATAGCCTTAGTCGCTTTGGGACGTTAAACCCCATAAAAACCAAAACCAAAACCAAATGTTACGAGGTGGCAAGCCTAGGAAAAGGACGACATGATGACAGATGATAAAATGGTTTAATGGCTGCTGGCCTAGCGCGAGCGCTCCGTCCCGCGCCACTGCCCTCTTCTTCTTCGTAACAATATTCATACTGGATCAACACCACAAAAAAAAAAAAATTAAAAATCCCCTCTGCTCCTTGGTTTCTGTGGCTGTTGGCTTCTCTAATATTTATAACGAGCCCCTCATCCCCTTCCCTTGTTTGCTTGACAGCAAGGTGGTCACTTATGCCTGGAATCACGTTCACAGAAGTTACAAGATTTGGTGAATTGCAAAACAGTAGATCTAAAGTATCTTTATCGCGAGTTGGCCTATCTACATGTTGTAGGAGCCCAAACGTATCAGCTATATTTTTCATTTCCAAGTTAATACGACCGCGAGTTCCGCTTGCGCATGAGCCATCGTGCCAAAGCAAATCGGGAAGATTGAAGTCTCCCCCGAGCAGCAAAGTCTGAGCGGAAGCCTCGGAAATTGTCACGCAAGTGTTGTAATGTTTTTAAGTCAGAATTTGGTGGGCGATAAACTACTCCAACCGTTAGCGCAGTGGAATCAGGCATGGCTATCCGGCACCAAACAGACTCGATGTCGTCGTGGCCAAGAGTTAACGCTGATGACGACAGATCAGTGCGAACAAGCAAGAAAACACCTCCGCCCAGGCTTTGCCTATCTTTGCGATAAACAGCAAATTCCTTCAGGAATACCTCACTGTCAGCTATATCTGGTTTAAGCCAAGATTCTGTCCCAAAAATAATGTCAGCCTTTGCGGAGTCGATAAGTGCAGCCAATTTGTCTGTCTTGTTCACTACGCTGCGACAGTTAACAATTAGCGCAACAAGGCCCCGGCGTACACATCTGTGGTTTTCGTTACGGTGTCATGTTCTTTTGATCGGCACAACCTCTTCCTTTTCTGCATCCCATACAAAAGCCCTGTCGTTAATTATCAGCTTGTCATGGTTGAGCTTGACCTTATTTTTGTCAGTCGCTTTTGCTTTACCATATTCCCATAGTTGCTTTCGCACTTTGCGGGTTTCCGGTGAATAGGCCTGGCCTACGCTATACGGAGTATTTTTGAACTTCTTAGCATTTATCATGATGTTCTGCTGCTCTTTTTGCGAAGCAAATCTGACAATAAGTGGTCGTTTTCCCATTTCATTTTACCGGCTAACACGATGGGCTCTTTCGATATATTTTGGTTCAATCTGTAGCTTAGTCTTGCAAAGATCTTTTATGAGGTTCTCTGATTCCTCCCACGTCTCAGAGGGGTTATTATCGTCTATACCGTAGAAGATCAGGTTTTGCCTACGGCTTCGATCTTCAAGGTTGACTGTCTTACTTTGCAAGGCTTTCACTTGTTGAGTAAGGTGTTTAATTGTATCAGCCTGGTGAGTTACTACTTTGCCAATATCCTCAATCTGTTGCTGAGCTAAGCTAAGTTTGTCATTTACTTATTTAATCGCAGCCTCTTGTGTGAAAAACCTGGTTTCAATAGCGTTCAATTTATTTATCAAGGTTTCCTGACCTTTCTGCAGCTCTTTCAGTAATTCCATTTCAGGGTTTATAGGAGGGCTAGGGTTGACCTCCACATCACCCGCAAGTAACAACAATAAAACTAAATACAGTACACGATTCGCAAACCAATGAAAACTTTTAATCTTTAGTCTCCTGAGATAGCTTGCTGGTATCCTGTCGAACCATCCTACCACCTACCTCTGCAGCGGACTCTGTAACGATAGCTGTGAGATTATCATTCATTGTTTCGACACTACGGTCGTCTTCTTCAGTTAAAGCGAAAAATCTGTTCTGCAGCGGCATTCTGAATTCCTCTACCTTCCCTCTTAATGCTAACTCGTTAATAGCCTTTCGCTTCACCAGTTTCCTCCGTCCCCTCCACCCTAATAAACCCAAATAAACCAAACCAAACCTCCCGGACAGTTACCGTTGGATCATCCTCTGGTTACGCCTTCCCACGCTGCCACCATGAAGCCTCCTTCCATGGTAACCCTCCTCGTCTTTCCAGTGTAGCTACCCCCCAGGTGGTTTCCGTGGCAACCGCCGACGGGTTGCGCCTTCTTACGCTCCGGCCATACCGTCCTTACAGGGTAACTATCCTCCGCTTGGGGATTCCTGCGCTCTCCCGTTATCGTCCTCCTTCCACGGTAGCCACCCTCAGGATTGTACATGTGGTACCCACTAACCGGTTACGCATTTCACCGCAGCTCACGTGATACCTTCCTCTTTGCACGGTACCACCCTCCGAGTGGTTCCCTTCGCAACGTACCACAACGACCGAGAATGAAATCTTTTTGCGACTCAAAACCCAGGAGTGGGTGCTTAACGGCTGTCGCTGCAAAAAACTCACCTGTGAAGTGTGAAATAGAGAAAAACAATATTGACTGGTGATTATATTATTTTATGCAACAAATGTGCATTATTAGTCTTGGTTTACATTTCACTTTCGCAATAATCGCTTTCCTAACTCGTGCTTGAATTTGATTACGCCATCACTGCGCTGCCGCGTGGGCTTCTTGGGTGGAGCGTTCTGAAAGGTGAGGGGGTGGACCCTACGAAGGAAAAAACTGGGAGGGTTAAACGTAGCTGAACCGAGTAGACGTGCAAAAGCATGAGTTTGGTGCTTCTCGGTAATTCTCGGCCAGACGCTCGTTAATGCACCGGCTGGTTTGACCGATATAGAATTTGCCACATGATAAGGTTACCACATATACTACTCCTTCTTTGCATTCCATGAGCTTTTTATGCGAAGCATATTACTAGAGGTACACTACAGCCCTTCGCCGTGGTTACGCGCCGTGCACACCACGTGGTACAGTGACGTCACACCACGTGTCCGGAAAAGGTGCCCGAAAAGGTGCCCGCAAAACGTGCCCGCTGCAGTTGTGACATTCTCAGATGAGGTAGGATCGAACGTATGGTTGTGATCGACAGAGGACGGTGTGAGAATGATGCGCAAAAAGAATTGTAAATAAGATTATTAGGTAATTAATTAAAACCAATAATTAGAGATCGAATTAATTAAAATTAAAAGAGTCAAAAAGATGACCAACTTTCGAGATCACTACGATGCTTTCGCGTTTTCTATGACTAGACATGACCTATGTGCAATCAGCTTCGGAGGCATATGGTGTGGTGGCTATGCAAGGATGCATTGCGCGAGTTTCGAAAGCACAGAGCGAAAGTTTTGAAAGCACAGGAAAGGCGCATAACTGGCCCCCTAGAGCAGTGAAGACAGTCGCGATTTAAGCTACAAAACCGATGACATGGGGTAGCTTCGAAATCAAAGGAAAGGCGTATAAGTAGCCCCCTTGGACAGTGGACACCCGAGTGCTGCTTTGATATACGTGGAAGTAGTGACAGATGTGTGCTGAATGCGTTAGCATTGACAACATTGTGGCAGAAACGCGGCACTGAAGCCACAGGCCATCGGCGTTCATTGTGCTTTTTCGTGTTAGCGCTGGCAACGTTTCAGACTCCGATGACTTTAAGAGAAGGAACAGGCTCCCTGGGTCAGTGGGTGCCTGAACCGCACTTCAAGGTACGTGCGGTGGTGAGAGACAGATGCGGGTGGCATGCGTTAGCGCTGACAACGTCGTGGCAGGCGCACGGCACTGCAGCAATAGGCCGCAGCGTTCATTGGGTGAGAAAACTCTCGCGATCAACTATAACTGCCACCTGCCAGAGTATCAGGGTGAGCGCGCTTCCTATCCAGTGTCCAGAACGCACTCAACGTTACAGACACCAAAACGCGTATAGTTGCCCGATACGCCGTAGCTTTCGCTCTCTAACCAGGTTCAAGAGTAGTTGATCGAACCACACCTAATTTTTTATATTTTCAACTTAGCTGTAGTGTGCTGGTGTCAGCGTCACGATAGGCCTCTTTTTTTCAGAAAGAGGCAATAATGCCGCCTAGAATTGCGAGGTGGCGCATAGCGCACCTGAAAGACGGCGACGCGGCGCTGGTGCTATCGCGTATCGGCCGGCATGAATTTTTCTCCTCTTTGCATCTCCAACAAACCCTGGTCAATCGATAGGGGGTCCGAGTGAGCGGACGCGTTCAGTATCCGCTCCACCAATTTCTGGTCCATGTGCCCAGCTCAGTCCTTTCTAGGACCCACCAAGGCCCTCAAGGGATCCTGGAAGGGACAAATAATAGTTGAGGCGACAAAAATGAATAAGAAAATTTGCCTCTCCCGCACCACTGATGTATCGCGGGTATAAGCCCAATAGCAAAATAAAAGATTTGGCCCGAGGGCAATTGTGATTTTGCCACCCGAAGGTGGAAAGAAATCAATAGGGAAAGCTCTACTTTAGCGACCCACCGCCGAGGAAGCGGGCCCGGGGAGACTCCCCTGATCTCCCCTGGGAAGTAGAGGGATGGGATGGGCGTTTGGAAATGGGAAATTGGAAATTGGTTTGGGTTGTGGGAATTAGGTGGGATTGGGGACAGCAGGTATTTTGACCAGATTTGGCTTGATTTGATCCTGAGTTCCTTTTCAGGCCTCCTTGAAGGGCGAGCACTCAGTGCACCAATTGTGGGCCCTCGGCGTTGGACGTACTCCCACACCACAGAGAACGTTTTGCCGGCGATCTCCGACCGTCCGAGACAGGGAAAAAAACCTACAGGGGCTCGACTAGGATCCCCTCCCCCAAGCCAGGTTCCGCCACCCCGACCCTCCCACAGTACTAAGAGACGGATATTTCGCAGCACTCGTTCGGTACTTCGGCTCTTACTCCTGCAGTACTCGCACACGCTGCAGCCATCCTTTCACGGTTTTCGCGGCGATCGTCGCCAGCGATCGCCCTGGCATAGTATGTGAAACCTCAATCCATACTACCACTCTTTCATGGTTGAGGTCTCGATTGATGTCCGCAGTGACATCACGTGCTACCACAAGGTATATATGCCCGTGCCCGGGCCAGGCATTGATGCCCTCTGCGATTTCACCAGTCTACTAACCGTTACTCAGACAGCCGCCAGGCTTTCCCGCGTTTCGGAGCTTACTGGCCTTGGAGTTTGCTGCTACTTACTCCATCTCTTTTCGTGCTTTCAGGCCAAGGGCAGCTTCCCCAAAACCCAAGCTTGGCTCGCCCAGCCGCATGCCCCCGCGAGGCACCGAGCTCTTCGTGATCGGAAACCAACGCGTCCGCGGCTGGGTGGTACGCCCTCGTACCGAGAGGGAACCGTGACTTTCAATTTTGCGAATTTGGAACGACCGCGTCTGCCCGGGCGATCTCGTCGATCGGCAAAACAGCTAAGTCGGAACCGCGTCTACCGCGGCGCCAGCACCAACGGCAAAACGACAAAGTCCCGACCGCGTCTACCGCGTCGACCACGCCAAAAGCAAACAGCCGTTCTAGTCACCAGTTCTGCTTTTAAGCCGGATTCCACGTGCCCAGTCCCTTCTCGGACCTGCCCTCCCACTCAGGCATAGGGCATCGTGGGCGCGACACGCTCACAATGTCGCGGAAAATCTGCTGCACCTTTCCTGGGGATTCGCAACCCCAAGAGTGGATTCCGGCGGATCCACCCACCGCTGTGCGTTGCACCGGAACAAAGCCTAGTAGCCGAAACTACACCGGCCCGTTTCCGGTGGCAGGGGGGGCCACGGGCAGGCCGCACAGTCGGATTCCCCCCCCCCCCCCCCCTGGAAGGGACAGAGACAGGGACAGAGTAGTTTGAGACCCTAGATTGGGTCTCTCCCGCACCACTGATGTATCGCGGGTGATGAAGAATCCAATAGACTTTAAAAAAAACGGTCTAGTACCAAAATTTTAATTTTGTAATTATAAATGAAATAAAAGGTGGAAAGGTGGAATGGAAAAGTGGGGAATAAAAGAGAGAAGGGGAAAGAGAGAAATAGATACCATCATCAGCGAACCCCAGCCAAGAGAGCGAGCCCGGCCTCGAGCGGCTTTTATTCTTATTTTTTTTTACATTGCGATATTTCGTTGTAATTCAAGTTGACTTCTTCCTGAACTGTCCTTGTCTTCTTGGACTGCTTTCATGATGTCAGTTTTTTTTTCACACAAAACCAAACACCAAACACAAAACACATGCACATTACACACTTGCTTCTTGCCGACTTCTTAGTCTGCTCTTCTGGTGTAAACACCAAACACAAAAGGTATATAATCACACACTTGCTGCATGCCGGCTTCTTGGGCTGTCTTCATGATGCGTGTTTTTGTTTCACACATATGCACACACCGAACACCAAGCACCAAGCACACACAGATGCACCGCCACTTGTTGCCACCTCTTGAATTGCCTTTCCGCTGCCTGAGTCCGAGGAATCTGCGCACATCTTTCTTATCGGCCGGTGGCGGAAACATTGCGATAGCAGCTGTTTTCTGCGGGTCTGGGCGTACTCCCTCCTTGCTAACAATGTGGCCTAGAAACAGCAGCTCTTCATAGGCAAAGTGGCACTTCTCTGCTTTCAAGGTTAGCCGAGACGATTTGACTGCGTCTAGTACTGTTCGAAGCCTTTTCAGGTGCTCTTCAAAGCTCGAGGCGAAGACAACGACGTCATCTAAATATACCAGGCAAATCTGCCACTTCAGGCCTGCCAGCACTGTATCCATTACTCGTTGAAATGTCGCTTGTGCGGAACAGAGACCAGACGGCATGACCTTGAACTCGAAGAGGCCATCTGGAGTGAGGAATGCGGTCTTCTCGCGATCTCTTTCATCGACCTCAATTTACCAGTAGCCGCTCTTGAGGTCCATCGATGAGAAATACCTGGCGTTGCAGAGCCGGTCCAGTGTGTCGTCGATGCGAGGGAGGGGGTAGACGTCCTTCTTCGTGATGTTATTCAAGCGCCGGTAATCAACGCAGAATCGAAGTGCACCGTCTCTCTTTCTCACTAGAACAACAGGTGCCGCCCAGGGGCTCTTTTAAGGCTGGATAACGTCGTCGAGCAGCATTTCTTCCACTTGGTCCCGGATGGCTCGTGGTTCTCGCGGCGACACTCAGTAGGGGCTCTGGCGGAGAGGTCGGGCGTGCTGGTCGGTTATAATGCGATGTTTGGCAATTGGCGTTTGTCGGACTTTTGGCGACGACGAGAAGCACTGGCTGTAGCTCCGAAGGAGATTGCGGATCTGGTCTTGTCTGGTCCGGGGCAGGGCTGTGTTTATGTCGAAAGTGGGCGAGTTCTCTTGGTCGGGTGAATCTTCTACTGATGGATCGGAGAGGGCGAATGAGTCTCGTTCGTCGGATATTTCGTCGAGGAAAGCTATCGTCGTTCCTCTGTTAACGTGCCGGTATTCTTCGCCGAAGTTTGTCAGGAGTACTTCGGCTTCTCCTTTCCGGAAATGTGCGATGCCTCTGGCGATGCCGATTCTTCGGTAGAGAAGCAACTGCATGTTCCCCTCGATAATGGCCTCTGTGTTATTCGCTTCCGTGGCGCCTACGGTGACGATGACACTTGAGCGGGGTGGGACACTCACTTGTTCCTCCAGGACACTAAGTGCAACATGATGTTCCGGTGTTCTCATCACCGGGATGGCCTCGTCCGTGGAAAGTGTGATAATCTTGGATCGCAGGTCGATGATCGCCTGATGCTCATTGAGGAAATCCATGCCCCAAGATCACTTCGCGGGAACATTGGCGTAGCACTACGAAGGTCGCGGGATAGGTATGTCCCTTGAGAGTCACTCGCGCTATGCATCGTCCTGATGGCGCAATGAGGTGGCCCCTTGCGGTGCGAATTTGTGGGCCGTCCCATGCGGTGGTTACTTTCCTCAGCTGCGCAGCGAATGGTCCGCTCATCACCGAATAATCGGCTCCTGTGTCGACTAGAGCGGTGACTTTCCGGCCGTCGAGAACCACTTCTAAGTCGGATGTCCTGGCTCTGGAGTTACACGTCGTCCTCGGCGTCGGGTTACGGCTTGGTCGGGTATGTGAATCGTGGTTGGGGCGTGTGGTCGGAGCTTTTCTTGATGGCGGCGTAGTTTTGAAGGCGGTTTGCGTCGTGTTCGAGGTTGTTGTATGCGTCGTCGGCGTAGTAGGTGCGGAGTGTTCATAGGGCGTGGTCGCTGGAGGATCTTCGTCGTTTCCTTGGCAAGCAACCTGACCTCCACAAGTTGCTTTGTTTAGTTTCCCCTACGGGGGCTAGGGGACCTTCCTCGGATAGCCGCGGCGTAGCTTCGGCCCGATGATGGAAATCGTAGGGTGGACGGCGACGGGGAGCGGGAAAAACGGCTTGAAGACACGTACTCCCCTCTACGTAGGTAGTCGTCAATTTTCTGTGGTCGCTGGCCGGGGAGCGGTCGAGGGGCGTCGCTGGCGAAACCTCGCAGCCCGATGCGTCTGTACGGGCAGTGGCGAAGTATGTACCCGGCGTGGCCACAATGGAAACACAGTGGGCGGTTGTCGGGAGTCCGCCACTCGTCGCATTTCCTAAAGCTGTTGCGTCGTTCGTAATGTGGGCGCTCAGGAGCTTGGGGCCGTCGTTCTTGTAGAGCTGGTGCGCGTCGAAGAGGGCTTAGGGGGTCTCGTCGAGGCGCAGGACTGCGTAGTGCGGCGGCGTAGTTCATGGCTACAACTTCCGTTCTTGTCGTCTGTGACGGGGAGCCAAGTGCATGCTGTACTTCTTCGCGGATGATGTCCGTGAACGACGCCGCCTGAGTCGGCTGCGTAGGCTGTGTTGGCGATGGCAGCAGTCGGCGAAGTTCTTCGCGAACAATTTCCCGTATGAGATCACGAAGGTTACCTCCACTTGCAGGGGTATCTTCTGGGGGGCTCGCCGACAGGACTTCAAGTGGTCGGTTGTAGTGCCGGGTCCGGGCGTTCAGGGTCTTTTCGATGGTTGAAGCTTCAGCTTCAAACTCGGCGACGGTTGTTGGAGGATCCCGGATCAGTCCAGCGAAGAGTTGCTCCTTCACGCCTCGTATAAGGAAGGAGAGTTTCTTTTCTTCGTTCATGTCAGGGTTGGCGCGCTTGAAAAGGCGTTGCATATCTTCCACATATGCAGTCACGGTCTCGTTTGGGCGTTGAAATCGCGACTGCAGCAGGATCTCCGCTCTTTCCTTGCGTACGACGCTAGTGAACGTAGCCAGTAGTTGCTTCTTGAAGGTCGCCCAGGTCGTGAGGGAAGATTCGTTGTTTTCAAACCACGTTCTGGCGGAGCCGTCCAATGCAAAATAAACGTTACGAAGCTTAGCGCTGTCGTCCCAGGCGTTCAGCACTGCTACACGATCGTACATGTCCAGCCATCTTCCCCATCTTCGTGTGGTTCTCCACGAAAAGTCGGTGGCTCACGGGGCTGGCGAAGCACGACGGGCGTTGGCTGTGCACCAGGTTCCATCTTGGGGGGCATAGCAGGCCAGCACCTCCACCAGATGTCACGTAGTGGTGACTGCAGTACGGCGAACAGGAAAACAGCGAGAATGTCTTCGAAACGAAACTCTTCATTCGGGCTGACTTGCGCCCGCAAAGAACTGAATCACTCAGCGGCGGCGTAGCAACAAGCGTGCTGGGCGGTCGTCGAACAGAATGCCCGCCGCTGTCGGCCGTGCTCTTTTTAAAGCTGATAGCGAGCATTCGAGATAAAGCTTAGGAAGTTACTAGAACCTTCTGGCACAAACTAGAACCGGCTCCGTCCGCATGCGATCAATCGAGATAAATCTAGGCGCGTCTTGCGCCACAAACGAAGCGATAAAGCGGCGCGTCGGCAGCCTCGAAGCATGAACAAACAAATACAACAAACAAACGCTACAAAGCGGCAATATATATTAACGATCTTCCTTCCAGTATTTCCTTTACCATCCGTTTATTTGCTGATGATTGTGTAATTTACCGCCCAATCACTAACAGTACTGACGCTGGCATTCTTCAACAAGATCTTAAACCGAATCCAAACTTGGTGCGAACGTTGGTTAATGTCTCTCAATATTTCCAAAGCATGTTTAATCTCATTCCATCGTCGGCAGATGCATACTCCTCCTAAATACACTCTTTTCGGTTCAGAAGTGTCGTGCGTCTCTTCCTGTAAGCACTTGGGTATTACTGTAACGCAAAACCTAACATGGTCATCTCATATCACGAAGATCGCTAACGAAGCGAATCGTATCCTTGGTTTCATACGGCGCAATCTACGATTTGCCACCCCATCCATCAAATCATTAGCATACATAACTTTTGTCCGTCCTAAACTAGAATATGCTTCGGCAATACGGGATCCTCACCAGTCCTCGCTAGCAAGACTGTAGCAGGTACGAGCCTAAAGTAAGGCAAGCACATTTTAACCAGATAACCTTACTGAGAGCCTATAAAGTGAAATGACTACCTAATATTGCAAATAAATTGTGTTTGATTGCTGAAAAATGTTCTTAGTAATTTTTTTTTCCTCTGCAATAGGCACTTTAACTGCTGTCGGCCTACTTATGCAACGTGTCATTTATCTTCTAGTCACATAAATATGATTAGCAATCTATAATAAGAAACAAAATTATTATTAAATGTGCTGCGAACACGAAATTCCATCCAAGTGTAATAATAATTGTAATAATAATTCCAGTGATGCTTGTGAGAAGCATATGAGTGAAAAATGTTCATAAAAAGGGGTAACCTCGCAAGAAAATATTGCCACCTTCAGGTTGCGGTACACGAGACGTGTGTCACACACCCTCTTTGGAAACCAACTGTTTATGTAAGCAGACTGCTAATCAGATGGCAGAGAAGAAAATTTACATTTACATCACAGTGGTATTGGCTTTACACGCCCGTCGCCTTCTCTGTGACCGATAGATAACCTGCCGCCGCAACACACCCAGCGCATTCGAAAGAACCAAGATGGCGCCGATAGGAGTGGGTGTCCCCACCCTGAAAAGCGGCGCTGGCATCGAGGCACTCTACACCCTCTCGCTCCACGCGCCGCTATGCGGCCGCCGCGGCAGGCATCACCTCGGGTGCCACCGCGCCGCCCGCGCTCAGCACACTAGCCAGTATATTCTAGGCACTATAACTCACCACACATACTATATACACATACTCCGCGCATGGTTCCGCCTGCGGGCTTGGCTAGCTCTTCGACTCGTCATGGCCAAGCTGCACTGCGCTCTTGTGGTAACAACGCTCATGAAACGAAAAGAAAATTTTAATATGTAAAACCATTCAAGTTGTCAGCTAAAAAAGCTACGGTAAAATTAAATACATCTGTTATGTTTTCAAGCTGGTGCGCTTTTGCGGCGTCAGCGACGTAAGTAACCTAAGTATTGACGAATACGCGAATGGCGCTATGAATTTCCCGTGCAGCTCTGCTAGCCACCACAGCTCTGCAAATGGCATCGTGCTCGGCGTTTTGCGCGGCTGACTTGCCCGCATGAATTTTACTTCCTCCGTGCACACATGCTTGGTGAGGTGAACGGTGGTCGGTGCGAACAGTTAGAAGTTTAATCGACTGAAAATTGCTCAAGGAAAGTCAGCGGCATTGCATGTTTATTGTTTCTGTGCATCGCGAGCGACTGGCGGCAGCCACACGGCATCGTCTCCGGTTTGCTGAACTTGTGAGAAGGTGAGCAATTTGTTCTCAAATTTTTAAAGCGGTTTTTTGTTTGTATTCTAACCCTGCGTCTCGTCGCATGTTATGTTCACGGTAACATCAGCACAACGTGCATGCGCTTTCTGTCTTATTTGAAGTAACATTGGTCGATCAGCGTAAACTTTTGGATTCAATTAAGCACAAACTGTCCATGTTGGTAGTGCGTGTCGAATGTGCTTTGAGCTCATTCTGCGCTCGAGATGGTCTTCTGATAATTTATTTATTACCAGGTATAGTCTAGAGATTTGGAACCGTTCATCCCACTGCAACAGTGCTGAAAAGCTGATTTGTGTTCATGCATCTCCTGTCCTTAAACTTTTCGGTAAACATTCACGTGGTTCCTTTGGATCTGGACAACCGGCTACTGTTGCTATGGACGCCTCGCAGCAGAGCCCCTTGGGACGCCCAATGGGTCAGCTGTTTGTCCAGGTGCCAAGTTACCAAAGGTACCATTCCAGACTTTTTTTTTCTGTTCATCAACCTCATATTCATTGCAAAAATTACAGTATGTAATTAGGCACTAAAAAAATTGGTAACTTATACACATTTCAGGACAGTTCAGAGAAGTGAAATGAAACTTGGTTTTTGAGGAAAGGAAATGGGGCAGTAACTGTCTCACTTCTCTCCGTGGAGTCCTGAACCTAAGGGAAGGAATAAACGAGGGAGTCTAGAGAGAAATGCACATGCAGCATCAGTATTCTCTCTGTAGACTTTTCGAGACCTGGATTCATGCCTTCTAGGACAGTGTCAAGCAGTAGGTGAACTGCACACAAATTTATTTTCCTCTAGTGCAAAGTAAATAGTGCAAATGCTATAAGACAATTCTCTAGTCTGTTTCATTCTCACTGCATTTGCTCAAAGCATAATATGAAATGCTGTATTTCTTATACCCTGGTTTCCTTTACTTTGAGCAGTAGGTATTGACAATGAACATCAAGGCAACTCCACTCTCATTGCTTGTTGCTGCTTTTAGGTTTCCTCCATGATTTTGTTTGCTCAGTCCTAGCCTTAACATATTTTCTTCTGCTGCATAGCTTCGAACTATTGGCTAGGTTACATGGTTCTGCTACTTCTATGTTCACTGTGAGGTTTGATAGCTTGTTGCTTTGTTCTTTTTTATAAGCATCTTTGTCTTCTCGAGGCTGATTGGCGGTACGGAACAGAGACCACATGCATTGGTTATGTTAAGATGATGACATGATAGCCTAACACGTCGTATCGTTGCCATTCGAGCCCCCTGTGTACTTGATTTGTTGCACTGGGAGCAAAAACGTTTAGTGGAAGTCACGATGAGGCGCACTTTGTTTAGACTAGTGGAAAAGGTTTACTGTTGCTTCGCAGTAAAGCGCTCCCACCTGTTGCGCACGAGCATTTAGATAGCTGTTAAATACTACTATCAAGGATTTAGCCATTGTAATGTCGCAGGTCTGTTGTGAAGGATTTCAGATCATTGGCTTGCACTGTCCCCGAAGCCTGTTGTATGTCAGTCACGCCACTATGCTGTTGTATTTCTGTCCAGTGTAAAAAATATTTTCTGTGATTATGCTACGCGCACAGGTTCATGAGGAAGTAAATATTTTGTGTCGCTTCAACCGGAGAATGCTTCAAAATGAACACATACAAAAACACATGCTGTTAAAAACCTTGGCTTGTGTAACCTAAGTGTGAGTAGAATACTATTATGGCAGGAATTCTTGCATTGCAACCTTTTGAATTCCTTTTTTGTAGAAAGAATGACGTGAGGTTTCATGAGTTACAGCTCTCTTTCATTGCTTGCTCAGAGAAAGCGTTTATTGTAAGTAAGCAGTAGTCGCTTTTTTCTATTGTTCAAGTAGCAGCATCAGCATGCCTCATCATTTTTGTCTTGAATGACTGAAGGTGCTTCCAGAGCATTGCCTTCTTTTTTTCTTGTTGCTTATTCAGCATGCAATATTGTGTCTATGATTGCACTTTAGCATTATTTTGCGTTCTCCCAAGCAAATTTTAGGCGACCAAATTCAGAAGCACCTCGTATTGGCCTTACATGCTCGCTATTAATGCAGAAGTAATTATATGCCACACTAAACACCAAATCTACATCCTTCAGAGTGGGTCAAGAAGCTTGTCTCCAGACTCTTGCCTTCAAGGAGTTCTTACAGGCTTCACATACCTGCTTGGTGTTGGAAGTGACAGCCTTGGCTGATAATGATATGCATTAGACACACGTTATGCTTATACAGTTCGGCCGGAACGAAATGCGAACATACATGTGCAGTACTTTTCTACTTTGCAGCGAGGTATACATTTTGAAAGGGTTCATATATGTGTATTAGGTAGATCTCTTATCCTGAAACAGGAATCAGGCTAGCTGCATACTCAAGCTGAAATCACTCAGGTGAAATATTTTGTCTTGTTCATAGGTGCTGTTTGCATTTCATTCCAGCCTGATTGTGCACTACTACCATAGCAGGTACCCCATCTAAACGAGACACTCTCTTGTGGCAAATCATGCGCATATGTTTTAGACACGTGTGTGAAGAAATGTGCAGCTACAAACATTGCATACTTGGTTATTCATAATGCTTTTTTTTCTCATGTGCATAGAACAATGTTCAACTAAATTGCTTGCTTTGTTGTTACTACTTCTATTTTTCCGCTAATATTAAACTACATATTAATCTCAGAGACCCGATGTTCAACTGAATGATCCTTCTGTGTCCCACTAGGAAGGCACAAGCATCACGCCTAGGGCTCATTCACTGTCCTTCATCTCTGTTTTGGTTTCATTTGGTCATTTATGCTATTAATGAATATAATCACTTTATAGCACAAGTATATATGAAAATATATTTTGGGCTAAATGAGGTTAACAAGTTATCCACTCGGCACAATGGTATGGTTGGTCTTGTACATCTTTACTTGGGTGTTAATGTTTCTTTTAGGGTTGCTGTCTAAATAACTTTGCCTGCCTGTTGTATCCTAAGTCCCTTTATGCCTATCTTCCTTCCTACTGGCTCTCTCCCTTTTCAGTCATTCCTGTTTCCTTTACACTGGCGATTGGTTAAAGCCTGTTGTGGGAATGGCAGCTAGCACTGGGCCCCTTTCTTTTTCATTGAACCTGCACTGCTAATATTAACACTAATAGTACTGTATCAGTATTTCTGGGATACTGCATTTTTTATGCATAAATAGTTGGCTAAGCCAATGGTAGCAGTGCTGAATATCACAATATATCATGCATACATCTTGCATGCCATATCAGTATCAGTTTTTTCACTTTGGATGAAGGTTATACAAACAGGGTGATAAAAGCATCTGGGCCCTTGGCAAGCTGCTAGTTCGGGCCCATGCAATAAGTGCACAAAATAGTCTACCCAGGAATCAGCATAAGAAAAAAAAAGTGTACATTTTAAATGAATAGAAGATATTACACAAAACTATATCAGTATATTCACTACTACACCATCCTCTATTTCTTTCAGCTCGGCCGTATGGCTGTAGATATTTTGTGCTTCTTTCTTAGTTTAGTACACTCAAACTAAAACTTTGCTTTCTGTGTTACAGGTAGAATCTACAATGAATGCCGCGCTGTGTCTTGTAAGCAGGAGGCGGTGTTAATGGAGCCATGAACTTTTCTTGCGGATGACTAGCGTTAGCCTTATTATGTACTGAACCTCAAGTGTGAATAGGAAAATGTCGTGTTGGATTTCTGCAGAGGTGAGACATCATGGTGAATATACCAGTGCGAAAGATGAGACAAGAGACAAGACAGTCGCTGAGTCGCGACCAAAGTTTATTCAAGTGAATAGGGAATGCATGAAGAAGCCAAGCAACACCACAAACCACACAGTTACAGATAAGCATACATGACAACTTGAGTCAATCGTCCTGAACATTCCCCTGATCGAGATAGTCCAACTCATTGCATGTTAGTGCGATAAACAACACACTTGCACATTAGTCACCGAGTCGTAAGGTGTGTCTAGCCTCAATAATCTCCCTTTTAATCTTCTCTGAATTTACTGCCAAAATGTGTGCTGCCGGAAGGAAAGGGTAGCAGCCTTCACATCCCTTGCAATATACAGACAAGTTAGAACCCCTACCCTCTTGTGCTCCTGTAATCTTACATTGATACACCTTTCAGTTTGACCTATATAGACCCGACCACAAGATATAGTGTCTGATACCATGTTCATTTTACAAGGTACATATACATTTCACTCTACATGTGTACTTTTCTCGAGCCACATTCGCAGAATTATTCTTAACAATTTTACATATTTTAGAGAACTTATTAGGGGCCGAGAAAATCATTTTCCCATCATACCTTCTGGCCACATTTTTTCGAATTGTGCGACAATCTATGTACGTACGGTAACACAACCAGTCTTTTGGCATCTCGCTGGCTGGCCCCGGCCTGATTGCCCCGGTTACCGCGCAAAGCTTTCGGCTTCTTTAACAATTTATTGTATGCTCTTGCAATAACATGGTTAGGAAATCCTGCGTTCATTAACCTAAAATGTGCTCTTGGAAACTAGTCGTCATGCTGTGAAAGCATGACTTCATCAATTCTGAGCCCAGGCTTGACAGTCCAATGCTATCTTTCACTAGCTTGGAATAGCCAACCTGTGTCCAAGTAGCAGCTTAACACTCCTGGGTGAATATCACCAGCGCACATGGTGTGTGCAGATCATCAAGGTAAGGTCCAGAAACCGCAGCTCTTTTTGTGGCGACATTTGCTCCAAGGTAAACCTAAGACAAAGGCCTTGCTCCTTAAACTGCTTGAGAATATGTTCACGTCCCAAACTATCAGAATCTTTGTAAAACACCAGAAGATCATCAACATAGCAAAAGATTTTTCCCCCAGTCCATGCAAGTCCTTGACAATCATTCTATCCACTCTGCTTAAAATATCTCTTAGCACAAGGCCCATCTTCGTACCAATACATATACCAGATTTTTGAACACATACCACACTACAATACTCTACAACCATGCTCTTAAAATAAATGCTATTCACTAGCATGCTCTTCAGATAAATTTCAGAAAAGGGTTCTTGAAAAATTTTGTCTGGTTATTTGCAAAAGCATCTGTCTACTTCGCATTTTGAAGATCCGTTTCTTGTACTGAATTCGCAGCGTGGTTGAGCATCTAAAGAATGGTAATCCAGTGGATTGTCTGGCGGTTAGTGTCGATGTAGAACTATTTTATTCCATCCCGTATGAGGACCTCATGAAAAGCTTGTGAATGTGTATATTGGAGCAGAATGATGAGCTTGTGTTTAGGAACAGGTGCGTAATAGTCTTTTTTTGGATTTACCTCCTTTTATTTGAAGAGCATGTTTGTGGAGTATGGCTGTGCGGCATATGTTCAAAAGTCTAGTATATGTATTGATTGAATGCCCCTGTGCTAAGTAATATTCTCTTAAGCAGGGTGGATGGAGTGATTGCCAAGAACTTGCATGGGCTGGGGGAAAATCTTTCACTGCGTCTGATTTTCTGGTCTTTTACAAAAGGTTGCGATAGTGTGGGACCTGTGCATATTGCCAAGTTGTTTAAGGAGCAAGGCCTTTCTTTAACTTAGCATTTCCTTAGAGGAAATGTCCCATCAAAAAGAGCTGCGGTTTCTGGGCTTCACCTTGATGTTCTGCACATGCCATGTATGCTGCCGATATTCACCCAGGAGGGTCAAGCAGCTACTTGACTATTGGCTGAACCATTCTAAGCTAGTGAAAGATAGCATTGCGTCATCTAGGCTAGGCTCGGTATTGATGAAGTGATGCTTTCACAGCATGACAAGTGGTCTCCAAGAGCAGATTTTGTGGCTTAGGAAAGCATGATTCCCCAACCATGCTATTGCAGGGGTGTGTGATAAATTGTTAAAGCTGAGCGTATAAGATTGATCAAGTTAGTGAGACATGCTAAAGGTAAGAATGGCGCACCTTCATGTAACGAGGACAGCAGGAGAGCACACACGCATTAGTGACAACCTTGGAGCGGATACAGACTCCAAGAGTGTGTGCTTGACATTCAGCGTTGGCAGTCAAGGATCGGGCTCATTCAATCTTGAATGTTCAAATCAGTGTTCTCTCATTTCCTTGACTGTCAGTGCTGATTGTCAAGCACGCGCTCTTGAATTCTGTATCCGCTCCAAGGTTGGCACTTGTGTGTGTGCTTGCTGTCCTGCTGTCCTTATTACTTGATGCTGCGCCATTCTTCCCTTTAGCATGTTAAAGCTAAAACCCATTCACAGGAATTGGCAGGATACGGCCGGGGCTAGCCATCGAGATGCCAAAAGATCGACTGTGTTACTGTACATACGTAGATTGCCGCACAATTTGAAAAATGTGGTCAGAAGGTATGACGCAGAAATGGTGCTCTTGGCCCCTAATAAGTTGTCTACAATCTGTGAAATTGTTAAGAATAATTTTGTGAATTTGGTCCGGGAAAAGCATATGTGCCTTGCAAAATGTGTGCGGTGTATAGGATACTGTTATCTTGGGGTTGGGTTTATGTTTCTCAAACTCGAAGGTGTGTGAATGTAAGACTACGGGAACACAAGAGATATATGGATATTGGTAGGTGTTCTAACTTATCTGTACATCGCAAGGAATGTGAAGGCTGCTAGCCATTCTTTTTGGCAACACTCATTTTGACGATACATTCGGAGCAGATTAACTGGAAAATTATCGAGGCCAGACACATCTTATGACTCGGTGACAAATCTGTGAGTGTGCTGTCCATCGCGTTAATATGCAACGAGTTGGACTATCTAGATAAGAGGAAAGTTAAGGCCGATCTTTACTCATGTTGTGGTATAGCTTATCTGTAACTGTGTGGTTTGTGGTGTTGTTTGGCTTTTCTGTGTACTCCCTGTTAACTTCAATAAACTTCAGTTGCGAGTCAGCGCGTTTTGTCACCTTTCTTGTCATTGTCTCGTGCTGGTAGGTTCACGTACTTGCAGAGCAGATTCACTGAATTGTATACTTGCAGAGGCTTTTGAAGAAAAACCAGAGGAATTTTCTTTCCTTTGTCTGGAATGGAAGTTAAAATTTTTTTCGCGTAGCTAGATGTTTGCACCATGAAATCCCATTCTGAAAGGTGAAACCCACTAAGTTGTACATTTTGTGTGCAAGGGTACTGATGCTTGCATGAAACTGAAAACATTCGTCCAGGCTATCTGGCTAGCTTCCTTCTTCCTTGTGCCCAGATTTTTTTAAACAATTTGTCAGATTTATTTTGACCAGAATTTCTAACATGTTAATTACACCACACTTTGTGATCATATGATGATCACTGGTATGGTTTAGTCAGGGGTAGAATGATGAGAAGTACCTAGTATATAGTAAAATTTAATACTACTAGTCTAACACAAACAAAATTGCTCTATTTTTAGGGGAAAATTTTGCTACCAGAGAGTTGGAGCGGCATGGCATTATGAAGACCTGGACAGTGTGCATTCCAAAGTACCTGTATTCATGTCGGCACGAGAACTTTCGCACAGTGCTTCAAACAGTTGGTGAGTACCTTGGTGCTGTGCTTCTGCTTAAAAAGATAGGTAGATATTTTATTTTAAATGTGCCTGAACAGCCAATTGGCTTAAACGAGTGCACACTAAGTCAATACAAACACCATGACATGAACAGACATAATACGAAAAAATGATCACAAATACGATGATAATAATAGTAAAGAAATACAAGCATAATGAAATAAACAATGAAAACAGCAAATTAGGCAAATGTTTGTGTCTTAAAATGTTGAATTGTATTATTTGCAAACGAGTCATTGGTGAAATGGCATGCATGTCAGGATAAAATCTATCATAGCATTTGGTGGTTTTTCCCTGAGCACAACTCTATGTAGAAAATGCATGTCACGCGTGAGTCACCTGTCATAAAGAGTAGACATACCAAGGTCTGCTTGAAGAAAGTCGTAGTCTTAGAAACGACAGCGCTCAATATATCTATCACAAAGGATGCATAGAATCTTCTGCTGAACATTTTCGATTTCACTGCCAGAGGTAACAGAGGCACTATTCCAAGCTACTGATGCAAACTCAGGGCGTGGCATCACGAGAACACAGTAGTCAAATTATGTTTTTAATCTGAATAAGAGTGTGTATCTGAAAATTTGAGCAAAAATTGAGTAGCATTTAGATATTCTTGCACGAAATACCACTGTTAAAATTGGTTATAAATGATGTGTCTCACATGTACACTTATCTGGTGAATATAGTAAGCATGGCTTGCAACCTGGGTGCCTCCGATGTATGAAAAAAAATGACCAGGTTACTGCATGACGCGTGGAGCAACCCACTGTAGCACATTCAGTCTTCATGGAGTGGAGAATGAAGGCAGTAATAACTTTAAGAATAGAAAACACAGGACCAGGAAGCTGACAGAACACACTGACACTGGGTTCATGAAGGGCATTATGGAGTTGCCTGTCGTGTCGTGCAAGATGGAGGTCGCACAGACAGATGTTAAACATGAGTCGATGCAGATTCCTTCTTTCATTACGTAGTACTCTCTGCAGAACTCAACAAACAAGAAGCAAAGGTAACAGCTGAGCATGGCCAGACTCTTGTGCTTTCCTCCGCAAGCAATCTGGAAGCGAACTTCTTAGAAATATTTATGCTGTAACTCGACATATACATCATCGCTGCATGTGTCGAGGAAAAGTACATACCCTTGATGTCAAGTGACAGAGCACTCACAGGGCCCAGTAAAAGCTCACTAAGGGGTTCTGATACATCTACAGGGCACCTTCTTAGGCTTCAGAGCACTCAATCTATAGGGCACCTCAGGAGAAATTCTTAGGCTTCAGAACACTCAGCCCTTGCACAAATTGTTTAAGAGTTTGTTGCCACATGGACCTCTTCGTAATAATGACCCTGAAAGGCGAGCCTTCCTTTAGTGTCACAAAAAAGGCCTAGGACATGGGTCTTTTTTGCTCCTTCATTAGAACCGAAATGTTTGCGAGCGAAATCTTTTACGGATATGGAATGATTTCACGAAATGTCAAGGAGAAAATTGAAGCTGTGCGAAGCAATACCAGCAACAGCCCTGCCGCGGTGGCTCAGTGGTTATGGCGCTCGGCTGCTGACCCGAAACACGCGGGTTCAATCCCGGCCGCGGCGGTTGAATTTGTTTGGAGGAGAAATTCTAGAAGCCCGTGCACTGTGCGATGTCAGTGCACGTTAAAGAACCCCAGGGGGTCGAAATTTCCGGAGCCCTCCTCTACGGCGTCTCTCATAGCCTTAGTCGCTTTGGGACGTTAAACCCCATAAACCAAACCAACCAACCAACCAACAGCTGTTGAAGAAGCTGAAAGATTCATGCCTTCATCCTTTTTGTACATCAGACACATGATGACACTTCGTCTTTCTGAGCCATAATTTTGAAAAAGGTTAACATGGCAGCGGCCTTCGGTTAAATTTCTGCAAAGAGCCCTTTGTGGAAACGTACGCATCTGTTTCTCGTGAGGCACACTGTAGAGATATTTGAATACCTTGGTGAACTGCAACCAGCACCTGTGACTGCATTTTCACTGACCTCAGAGATTAGTACATTTTCTTGCAGATGCTGGGAGAATGGAAACTATGACTGAAAGCATAAGGTTTCGGAAAGTGTGCTTCCTGATTGCTTGTGGGCAAGTGCTGGGTAACCACCAATTCAATGGGTACAAGCTTTCTCCTCACCTGGTGCTCGTCTTCTTTAGGGTGAAATGCCTGCCAAATGGTTCGTTGCCCCACCTTGAGATGAAGAAAACACCCTGAGCCATGGTGCTCTTTGTCCTCAGATTCCCTCGCACCATCAAAAAATCACAATCATCATCATGCTCGTGGGCAAGTGTCTGGCCTTTTTCAGATGTTACCAATGTTCCTTGCTCGCTAAGTTGTGCATTGAGAACTATGTAATGAAAGTCATCTGCATTGAATTGTATTCGGCACCCATCCTTAGCTATTTTCTATTTGCACAAAATTGTAGAGAACCGTAAAGACTTTCACGCACACAGTGGTGTCCAAGTAAGCGCATTTTGTCTGCTTCATCCTGGCCCTGTGGTTTTTGCTGTTTACTGTTATGAGAAATGAATTTTAGGCAATGAATCATATTGGTTTGGTTCTCAGTAAATGGCGTTTACAAGCTTCTACGAAAGCCGATTGTTCAATAGCAGATGTTCCAAATTTATTTGTGAAATTTATAATTGGTGTTGTGTGGGTACTAAATGAGGATTTTTTTCTTTTCAGAGGAATCCGACAGCAATGTTTAGAGGTACAGTGTGTGCAATTTGTCATGAAAATAAAACGTATGTACTTGTACTCACCCAAACACTTGCCACTCTTTCATTCTAAGCTGCATTCTTTGTCCGTGTTCAATACATGATATGCAGCCGCCGCGGTGGCTCAGCGGTTATGGTGCTCGGCTGCTGACCCGAAAAACGCGGGTTCGATCCCGACCGCGGCGGTTGAATTTCTTTGGAGGAGAAATTCTAGAGGCCCGTGTACTGTGCGATGTCAGTGCACGTTAAAGAACCCTAGGTGGTCGAAATTTCCGGAGCCCTCCACTACGGCGTCTCTAAAAGCCTTAGTCGCTTTGGGACGTTAAACCCCATAAACAAACAAACAAACAAATACATGATATGCATGAAAGTCTTGTACATAATACTTATTTCCTCGACCTTTGGACTGCTATATCTTGTGGGGATACACATGAATCCCCTGCCCCATTGTAACGGCCGCGCGTAATTATCACGCGATGCTATGCGCGCGCCGTTCGGGAGGTTTTGCGTTGGAGGGCACTCTCGCCACTTCCGCTTCCTTTCGCTCCCCGCCGCGACGCCGCCGCGGAGAATTTCCCTCTTTCCCCTCTTACAACGGAGAGACCTCCTCTCCACAGCCCGGGAGGAGACGCGTTTCTCCCGGGGCTCGCTTGTCTTCTGGCGGGAGCCGTGTACACGCACGGATCAGAGATCTGCCACGGAGACCGCTGCCCTTATCGCCCGGCCATCGTGTGTGACTTGACAGCCGCGGGCCGTGAGCGAGGAACCACGCGAGGTGAGCGGAACCTTCTTCCCCCACATTTTTGCGTGCGTTCTGCCCTGTGTGTTTTTCACCCCCGTACGCGATCGGAACACTCTCCCTCGTTACGGCGGTTGTATTGTTGCTGCTGCACTGTATTGCTCGGGAGCAATAAACGCTCCTCCGAGTAGCATACTCGTGTTTGTCCCCTCTGGCCCGAACCCGCCGTGGTTGCGACTCACCGCACCGCGGGTTGGGGGTCACAGCTCTGACTGCTAGGGCTGGCACGCTGGTGCTAGAGAGCGACAACTGCTTCTAGCCCTTTGAGCGTTATCACAAGAATAACCCCCATATTCTTGGCGCCCAACGTGAGGCCAGAGGTGTGACAAACCGAGTGTCTGTGTGACCGACTGCCGACATACAGACTAGCCATGGCGGCGAGCGGGATGATTGACATCCAGTCCCTGCTGTGGTTCTCCAATACGGCTTCTCAGCAGCAACATCTTGGCACGGCAGTAACAACTACTGCAGGTGTGTTCCCGGAGGCTGACGCTAGCCTCTGCGATCTTATATCGTTTGAGCCGAGCGGTGATTCACACGACACACTGGCTCAGACGAGCGGCGACGCTAGGCACTTCTCGCCAAGCGCTATGCCGCCAGGTAGGGAGAGCATGGCGCGACACGTGCAATCTTGCTCATCCCACGGGGCCCCTCAGCCAGAACTACCTGGCCAGGCCCAAGAGGCTGTGTTGCGCAACGCCTTGCGCCTCATAGAGAGCCTCACGGGTATCGTGCAGAACAACCTGCAAACACCCGCTCCAGCGGCGAGTCCGAGGCTAAGGGTGGACCTTCCCAGCTCCAGCATGAAAGTGAAAATCTCCCAGCATGAAAGTGAAAATCTGCTAGAAAAGCTTAATCGTATCGCAGACGATCTGCAGCTTCCGCCTCTCTCTGGATCAGACATTGAATGCGCCCACCGCCTTCCCCTGAAGCCACGAGCTGATGCAACTGATGTCGATGCTGAGAAAGCTAGTACCGACAGGAATGTGAAGTTTCCACCCGTTCTTGTCCGCTTTACTTCCCGTAGAACAAGAGACGCTTGGCTCGAAAAAAAAAGCTGCACTGAAAGAATCAAGAAAAAACATTTATTTCAATGAAAACCTCACAGCACAAAACAAAAAGCTTTTCTGGCACATGAAGGCACGAGCAGATGAAAAAGACTGAATTTGCGTGGCACAAGAATGGTAGACTGTTCGTACGCCGTGCCGTCCGCTCTCGGGTTATCAGAATTGTCACGATGGAAGACCTCGATAAAATAATGTAGAGGCAGTCATTTGTGCCAGTTTCTTGGTTTATTTGTGCTCAAAATGACAATCCCTTCTCGCGAATGCAAGTACTATGACACGCAATCCTTTAAAGAAAGCAGATCATTTCGTCGTGACAACCGGCTTTCTATGTTTCACTTGAATGCACAAAGCTTAAAAAGTAAACATGAATCTGTTTGCTTGCTCCTAGATGAATTAAACCACGAATTTGATATTATGGCTTTTTCTGAGACATGGTTTCGTGATGAGTCTGATGCGGTGCACTTCCCAGGATATAGATGTGTTTCACTGCCCAGGAAAAACAAAAGAGGGGGAGGTGTAGCTTTTTATGTCAAATCAAACTATTCCTTTGATGTCATTCGTGAGTTTACGGTTACGCTTGACGACTACGAATCACTGATGATTGAATGTGCTAGCACTATATTTGTCGTTATTTACAGGCCACCCACTGGAGTCAAATCTAAGCTGCTTGATTTTATTGACCACATGTTTGATTACTGTTCACATCTTGGCAAACGTGTCGTTGTCACTGGGGATTTTAATATTAATCTACTTTATTTGGAGCATCACGCACAGGCATTTTTAGATGTGTTATTTTCTTTTGGCTACGGAAATGTTATCACTGTTCCTACAAGGGTGACGAGTGAATCTGAAACCCTGCTTGACTTGTGCTTCACGACGCAAACAGCTGGTCTAGAGTCGGGTGTCCTAATATCAGAACTAAGTGATCACATGCCGATATTTGCATTTTTTAAGCCAGAAACAAAAATACACCGACAACGCCAACATGACGCGCGACCACCATACAGAGCAATAAACGAAAGCACGATGGCTATTTTTGAAAGATCAATCAGCAAACTAGACTGATCTTGCATTTACAACATGACAGATCCTGTAGAGGCGTTCTGCCGTTTTGCTAGAGTATTCAAACAGCTTTATGAGGAGACATTTCCTTTAAGAGAGACTAAATGCAATAAGAAATGCAGAAAACCATGGATTGACAACGAGCTGTTAAAAAGAATAAAAGAGCGAGAACGACTTTTTGCTGCTTTTATACAGACAAAAAATCCGGAGTACTTAATAAAATTTAAAAAGGTAAGAAACATACTTAATAAAATTTAAAAAGGTAAGAAACAGACTGACCCGGGATGTGAAATTAGCACGCGAAAGTTATTATGAGAACAAATTCAGTACTATTCTTAATGGCCCCAAGAAGGTCTGGAAAACTCTAAATGAACTGCTTCCTCATAAAAAAGAAAGCCCTGTTTCTGAGATAAGCGATGGCGGAACAATATACACCGGAGTTTCACTCGCGAATAAGTTTAACCAACATTTCTTGAAAAGTGGATCCTCAAGTGCTTCGGACACTTACAACACTACGTATAGATCGTATATCTCCGCTAGTATAAGCAGGTCTTTATTTTTCACACCTACAGATGGGACAGAAATATGCGATCTTTTTTCCAAGTTAAAGATCTCGGCAGCTTGTGGTATCGACGGTATAAAAGCACAGCCTGTCAAAACAGTTGCCGCATTCATTAGTAAACCCCTTTCATACATCTGCAATCTGATATTATCAAATGGTATCTTTCCAGACGAATTAAAAATCGCGAAAGTGTCCGTGATATTTAAAGGGGGTGACAGGAATGACATTAACAACTACAGGCCAATTTCTATCTTGCCAGTTTTTTCAAAAGTAGTCGAGCAGGTGATTAATAAACGTTTATTAAGTTTCTGCAATATAAATAACATTCTGACCGATAAACAGTACGGGTTTCGAAAACAACAATGTACGGAAACAGCACTACTACGCATTAAAGAAAAAATAGTCAGCAACTTTGAGAATAAACTGTTCACAATAGGAATATTTCTTGACTTTAAAAAGGCGTTCGACTCTATCAAACATGATATCTTATTGCTAAAGTTAAGTGAGTATGGCATAAGAGGAATTGCACTTAACCTAGTGAAAAGCTATTTAAGTAATCGACTACAGTGCACACAAATACTTAAATCGAGATCCGCATTAGGAGAAATCAAATATGGTGTCCCACAAGGGTCTATTCTCGGTCCGCTCCTTTTTCTTTTGTACATAAATGACATTATTAACGTGCCCCTAACAGCAGACATCATACTATATGCTGATGACACTAACGTATTTTTTTCTGGTGCAAACTTATCTACTGTTCAGCGCGAAGCTAACATTTGGCTAAAGAACATTTCTGAATGGCTAAGAATAAATAAATTAGAACTTAACATTAAGAAAACAAAGTACATTGTTTTTCGCCCTCGTGGTAAGCATATTGATGAAAACATAGCGCTAAAATATAACGGTGAGACCATCGAGCGCTCCATTTCTCATAAATTTCTGGGAGTTTTGTTTGAAGAAAACTTGAACTGGTCAAATCATATCGACAGCATAAAAACCAGTATTGTGAGATCTATTGGTATTATTAATAAGTTAAGAAACCTGCTACCCCAACAACTGAAAATTCAGCTGTATTATAGTCTAGTGCATTCACGCCTTCAATACTGTTTATCCGTTTGGGGAACTACAACAAAAACCAACCTAGATAGGTTATATACATTACAGAAACGAATAGTATGCATTATAGAAAATGCACCTTACAGGACTCATTCTGCCCCACTTTTCAAGAAGGACACTGTGCTAACTATCAAAAACCTGGTAAACAGAAAAACTGCAATTGCCATATTCCGCGCAGTCAAGCTTAATGAAACTGAATTTTTCCGAAAATATCTGGTGAAAGAACACAGCTACAACACAAGATGTACAGCTTACAACATATGTAAAATACGCACAAATTATGGCATGCAAAAGCAATCCTTTGTTATACCCGATTTGTTAAATCGTCACCCAGCCATCATGACAATTGTAAATCAATCACCGTCCATAGGGGTTTTCAAAAAGAAGTTGAATGCCTACTTAATGTCATAGTAGAAAAGACTTGACTTCGTACATTTCTTGCTTTTTGAGTGCTAGTTCTTACCTTTGCATCACGTTTTGTATCGCTGCATGTTTTTTTTTTTCGTTTTATCACCTATAATTCAGTGCCTGCAACCGTTTTCATGTCCGCATTTTCCTTTCTTTTCCTTCACCGTATGCTGAGGTGCTGTGTGTATTGAGAGGCTGACACTCGTCAGGCATCTGTGCCTTTTTGTCAGCCTCTTAGACAGACCTGTACATTTGTATCACGTCTGCCTGAAATAAACTTCAAACGGTGGCTACCATGATTTTGGCAGTGCCAACGAGTACCTTGAGCGCATGCTGACCTACCGGCAGGCGACAGGGCTTTCCGATGGCGAGATTCTGGCGCGTGTCGTGCCAATCTCACTGACTGATCAGGCTGCCCGCTGGTTCCGCCTTACTGGCCATCGCTCTCGCACAATGGAGGAGTTCCGAGCGAGGTTTCGCGAGGAGTTCTTGCCCGCAGATTACGAGCGTCGTCTGCGGCGCGAGTTGGAGCTGCGTACTCAGCATCTGGACGGATCCTTGCTTGAGTACGTGAGGGCGATGGACGAACTCTATCGTTTTGCAGACCCCTCAGCTTCGAACGGCGAGAAGGTAGAGCGTGTCACGCGACAAGCTCACCCTACCTTCGCCGCCTACCTACGAGGCGTACCGTTCAGGGACTTGGACGAACTCGCCTCGGTAGCCAAGCGCATACAGGCGGACATACTCGCCTCCCGCGCGTATCGGCCACCCCCGCCAGCGTCGCAGGCACTTGAGCCGCGATGCGCGTGGAACGGTGACACTTTTAGAATCCGTTCCCGGGGAGCCGAAACGGTTGCGTTCAGTGACGGGCAATTGAGAGACGGTTGGGAACTGTCAGACCGAGCTCTCGACCCGTACACGTATGCTATGCGGTCAGCACATGCTGCGCGTGGCAGAATCGGGACCGACATACCGACCCGAGGACGCTAGACAAAAGGGCATCTGCGACGGTTCGCCCGGCAGGGAGGAACGGTCAACCGGCGCGCGGCGACAACTGCCCCGCCCGGCAATGGCCGAATACCCTCTGCTACCGGTGCAACCAACGAGGGCACTACGCCCGGGAGTGCAGACGCCCCGTGAACCGAGAGCACGCGCTTTCGGGAAACGAACGCAGCCGCCGGTGAGCAACACTTCGCAGCCGGCGGCGTCAACAGCGGTGCTCAGTGAGTCACACGAACTCCTAGCCCCGCTAGCTCGTCGTTTGGAACCACCCAGCGACATGCCAGTACCGCTTATTGAGCTTACAGTGGCACAACGTAAGTTCATGGCTTTGCTAGACACAGGAGCGAGCGCATCCCTGTTTGGCGACGAGGTATGTGAGCATCTCCGTCGGAACGGACTCCGACTGCGAGCGAGCAACCTCACGTTCCGATTAGCCAGCGGCACTGCGCACGCGAGCGGTGCCGCGAGGCTTGTGGTGCGGTGGGAGAAAAGAGTGAGGCGCCAGCGCTTCGCTCACCTCCCCGGCCTATCGGTTCCAATTATTCTTGGTAGAGACTTCCTCGCCAAGACGGGCATTGTTATTGACGTCTGCAACGGAGGATATAGGGAGCGAGCATGTGGCACCCTGAAACCTTTCGTTCAACCCCAAAAAGCGTCGAAAGCACATTCGCTTTCCGATGCTTCGCGCGCAGACGTACGCAACGATCGCCCGAAAAAGAGCCTCGAAACGCCTTCGGCCCGGCTGAACTAGCAACCTGTCGACCGCGTCGAGAGGAAAAGCGCGGAAGGGAACCTCTCCCCTCCCGCGCGACCCCCTGTCCCCCCTGCGGTTGCACTCTGCGCCGCGGCGGCATGCAGGCCTCCCCACCCGCTGCTGGACAACTCAGACAGCTTGTCGGGGGAGGAAAAAGCGCGTTTGTCTCTGCTCCTAAACGAGTACGACGCCGTATTCACGGAGCGGCCTGGCTGCACTACGCTGGTCAGGCACAAAATTGAGACAGGCGACGCTGTTCCATGGAAGTGCAATCCACGGCCAGTCTGCTTGGCTAAGAGGAAAGCGCTCGATAACGCACTGGACGAACTTCTCGATACAGGCCTTGTGGAACGATCAAACAGCCCCTGGGGGTTTCCAGTGGTGCTGGTGCCCAAAAAGGATGGAACAACCCACTTTTGTGTGGACTATCGACGCCTGAACGAGGTGACACGGAAGGACGCATACCCACTTCCGAGCATTCCCTCGATAGTGTCCAATGTTGGTGGAGCGAAGTACTTCACTACGCTCGATGCTAGCAGAGGATACTTTCAGGTGGAGATGAACCCCAGTGATCGAGAGAAAACTGCCTTCACTTGTCACAGGGGACTTTTCCAGTTTACCCGAACGCCGTTTGGCCTGGTCGGAGCGCCCGCGACGTACCAGCGTCTGATGGACCGTGTCCTAGGCGATGCAAGGTGGCACCACGCTCTTGCTTACCTGGATGACATTGTCGTGTATTCGGAAACCTTTGATTAGCACTTACGCCATCTCAAGTATGTACTGGAAAGACTGAGGTCTGCGGGAATCACTCTGAACCTGAACAAGACCCAGATAGCGGCGACCCGAATAACACTGTTGTGGTTTACGCTAGACAAAGGACGCCTTCTGCCGTGCGAAGACAAGCTGCGGGCTATTTTGCAGTTCCCGTCGCCGGCAGACATAGGCGGACTAAGACGCTTTCTGGGGCTGGTGAACTTTTATCGACAGTTTATCCCAGATTGCGCACCTCTGGAAGCCCCCTTAACAACGCTGTTAAGGAAAGGTGTGAAGTGGCATTGGGGACCCGAGCAAGAGGCGGCACTACGCCATCTCACTTGCGCGCTCGCCGAAACCACAGAGCTAAGGCTGCCTGACCTGAACAGGGAATTTCTTATCCACACGGACGCTTGTGACCTGGGCTTAGGAGCAGTCCTGCTTCAAGAGCACGGAGGTAGCCTGAGACCGGTGGCCAGCCGCTCATTAACTCCCGCAGAGAGAAACTATTCCGTGACAGAAAAAGAATGTCTCGCGATTATCTTCGCTCTGCGGAAGTTCGGCTACTATGTCGATGGAGTCGCTTTCGTGATTGAGACTGATCACATGGCACTCACTTGGCTGAGACGCCTAGGCGAGCCGTCCGGACGCCTAGCGCGATGGGGGCTACTCCTCCAGCGTTACGACTTTACCGTGCGCTACAGGTGGGGCAAGAACAACGTGGTGGCGGACGCACTTTCACGCGCGCCCGTTGACGGCTTGGGAAGTAACAACACTGCCCACTCCGCCGCGCCCGACAGCCAGAGCAGCGCGACTGCCGCGCAGCTCAACCAACGCCCCGAGGGAAAGGACACCCCGCCTTCCCAGGGCGAAAGCGTAAACCACTTTGAAGGCATCAGTTCAGTGGTGAGCGTTATCAGCAAAAGGGAGCTGTTGGAGGCACAGCGGGAGGATCCATTTTGTCGAAAAGTGTTTGACGGGCTCAGGGAGCCGGGCGGCGCGGCCGCGGCGCACATGAAGGCAACTGGTATTGTTGTCCCTGCGGGGCGCTCGAACACAGCTAGTAATGCTGTGAGCGCGATGGATTCCTATCTGCTCGACTCCGATGGCATCCTGCTGAGATATATCCCCTCCGAGAAGGATACACACGAGTCCTTCAAGGTGGGGATTCCACGCACGTTGAGAGGAGCACTTTTACGCTACTTTCATGACACGTGCATCGCTGGGCATGCGAGTGGCCCTAAGACTTACCTCAAGTTGTGCCGCCTCGCTACCTGGCCTGGCATGAAGAGGGATGCGATACGCTACGCCCGCTCGTGCGACGTGTGCCAAAGGGTCAAGCCACGTGGTGGACGCCCACCTGGGCTCATGCAGCCGATCAATAGCCAGGTTCCTTGGCAAATTGCGGCTTGTGACGTCATGGGACCTTACCCCAGGACCCTCCCCCGCCAGCAGGCAGCCGCACCGAGACGGAAGGCTCGACAACAGAGCCCGGCGCCTCGTTACAACTTGCGCCCACGGCAGAACCAACTCTGACCAACGCGCAGGGAGTAATTTCTCCTGCTTAATATGGACGGACCACCCCTTCCATATTTCGCACCACGGCTTCCGGAGCAAGCACACGCTTTCTCGTCGGAAAAGACCGAGAGGGGTTAGACTAGCTCAAAAAAAAAAAAAAGAAAGTGTAAATCTGGAAAGTAACTAGAAAGAAAAGACAGCCTTGCAGCCGCAGGCCAGCCTTCACAGCGTGACCGGAGGAGAGCCAGCGGAGCCGCAACGACCGTTGCTTCTTCGAACACCGAGAGCCAGGTCGTTTGGAGGGCGGCCGCATTCCAAAACCAAGAGCCCGCTGTCACCATCGAGCAACCATGTCGAAAAAAAAAACAGCTTCCGGTCGGCCGCAGGACGAGCGGGCGAGAATTCGGAGAAACCGAGGCCTATGTCTACCATGGCGAAAACTGCAGCAGAGAAGCCGCCTTGGAGTTTCCCGTGTCCCCGCGGCAGCGGTTTCGCCCACGAGAGAAGCTTGGTGTCCCGCTGGGCCCGCCTCGCAAGTCCTCCACGGCAGAGGGAAAATGGGTCGGCGCGCGTTTGCCACCCCCATCGAGAGGAAAAGAGGGCGAGCCAAGAGCTGGCGGTTCAACCAGCTGAGTGGAGGACTGCCGTACGCTGTGCAACGGGACGACACGGTGTGTAATTGCCCTGAGCCTGCCTGCCGCTCGCGCGTCCCGGCAAAGCTGCCCTGGCCGACTCACGGGATCTGCGGTCATCGACCCCCTTCAACCCTGGGCTCCACAGTCGTACATGGCGGTCGTCTACACTGCCTTCCTGGCCTGGCGTCCACGGCCTTCGACGACGGTACTGCTGGCTGTGAGCTGAATCTTTTCTTAGTTGGTTTTAAAGTTAAACGGCGTTTCGCCGGCCCCACTCGGTGCACACTTTTTGTGAACGCGGTCACTTCTCGGCCGTAGGGCAGTTTTAAGGAGGGGGATATGGGGATACACATGAACCCCCTGCCCCATTGTAACGGCCGCGCGTAATTATCACGCGATGCTATGCGCGCGCCGTTCGGGAGGTTTTGCGAGGGAGGGCACTCTCGCCACCCCCGCTACCTTTCGCTCCCCGCCGCGACGCCGCCGCAGAGACTTTCCCTTTTTCCCCTCTTACAACGGAGAGACCTCCTCTCCACAGCCCGGGAGGAGACGCGTTTCTCCCGGGGCTCGCTTGTCTTCTGGTGGGAGCCGTGCACACGCACGGATCAGAGATCTGCCACGGAGACCACTGCCCTTATCGCCCGGCCATCGTGTGTGACTTGACCGCCGCGGGCCGTGAGCGAGGAACCACGCGAGGTGAGCGGAACCTTCTTCCCCCACATTTCTGCGTGCGTTCTGCCCTGTGTGTTTTTCACCCCCGTACGCGAGCGGAACACTCTCTCTCGTTACGGCGGTTGCATTGTTGCTGCTGCACTGTATTGCTCGGAAGCAATAAACGCTCCTCCGAGTAGCATACTCGTGTTTGTCCCCTCTGGCCCGAACCCGCCGTGGTTGCGACTCACCGCACCGCGGGTTGGGGGTCACAGCTCTGACTGCTAGGGCTGGCACGCTGGTGCTAGAGAGCGACAACTGCTTCTAGCCCTTTGAGCGTTATCAGAAGATTGGTTGGTTTGGTTTATGGGGTTTAACGTCCCAAAGCGACTAAGGCTATGAGAGACGCCGTAGTGGAGGGCTCCGGAAATTTCGACCACCTGGGGTTCTTTAACGTGCACTGACATCGCACAGTACACGGGCCTCTAGAATTTCTCCTCCAAAGCAATTCCAGCCGCCGCGGCCGGGATCGAACCCGCGTCTTTTGGGTCAGTAGCCGAGCACCATAGCCACTGAGCCACCGCGGCGGCTGTTATCAGAAGAATAACCCCCATAATCTGCAGTGAACATTCTGGACAGAAGCTATACACAGATGCATGTGCATGTACTACTGAAAGTACTATCGAGAGCAAAAATAACAGACCCCTGCCAGCGCGTGCCGATCTGTGCCAAACTGCATGCAAGCGCCGTTTGACGAAGCACTCCAGATGCTGAGACGAGCGCAGTGGCACGCAATGCGTAGCGATCCTCGAGATGGGCGCACGCCACTGCGCTGGTCTCGGCACTAGCAGCGCTTCATCAGGTGGTGCTCGCAAGCAGTTTGGCGCGGATCGGCACACGCTGCCAGGGGTCTGTTATTTTTGCTCTCGATAGTACATAATTACAATGCAGATTATTTCCGTTCTAGATCAGATGACTTCCAAGTGAACGGAGGAGGTATGCATACACACTACGGGACCTTTAATAAGAACACAACAGAAGCATTCGTTGCAAAGGAAACGATTTCATTCTCGTGCATAGCATAGCGAACTTTCCGTTACCAAGAATGTGACAGCCGTCAGACGGAGTCGCTGTATTCATGTTGCGGAAAACCCTCCGGCAACGCTTTACCAGCGGGTTTCTCTGTACTGTGGAGCATTTTTTTTTTACAGTGTGATTACCCACTCTCTCTCGCAACCGGCCCAACGGTCGACACAGAGAGAGATCACAGCACTGCCGCGGGGAGATTCTCCTGCAGTGGCGTACTAGCAGCGCGCATTGCTCTAATCGCTTCGTGCGCATAGCGGAGCCTTGCTCCTCACGCGCCCCGGGACGGGATGACTATTGTGTGTGTGTGTACCTGCTGGAGGACGACGGGAATAAACGTCTCCTTTGTGAACTTGGGGGGCTATTTCTTTGCGGCGGATCGCTCTCCTCCCTGCGGAGGTTGAGTGCGCCGCATCGGTGTCCCAGGGTGTGTGTGGTGACGGCTGATCAGGGCCTTGGCTCGCGTGAAGCCCGAACCCGCGGTGGTTGGTGGCCTGTGTCCAGTCAGAAACGCGCAAACTATACCCGGGCCTTCCTTAACGGCCGCACCGCCTTCCTGCATATCGATTATATAGAGACCTCCTCCGTCACCCTTGGTAACATTGGCATCCTGTAAGGGGTGGTATTATCTCCCTTCCCCATCAACCTCACCCACATCCCCCGGACTAAGGCTCTCAGCCGCATCCCGCACTTAGGACACACGCTTTACGCGGATGTTATAACGGTTTGGACCACATACGGCTCGTATGGCAACATAGAATGAACCCTTCAGTGAGCAGCCACAACTATAGCTAATCACGCGGCAAGCATAGGGCTTGAATGCTCCTCCAAAAAGTCAGCACTCCTCATAATCCGCCCGCGGCCGCCCCATCACGATTTACCTGCGTGACACTCCCATACCGCAAACACCTACCCTCCGCATTCTTGGTCTGCATTTACAGAACACAGGGAAAAACAACCTTACCCTGAAAGCACTAAAACAGTCCACTTCGTCGCTCTTCTACTTAGAATGGTTTCACGTTCACGAGCCTGTATAGCCGAAGCACACAATCTAAATGTGTTGCATGCCTTTGTGCTTAGTCGCATTCTTTACGCCACTCCTTACCTGACCCTCTCCTGTGCGGATAAAAATTACATCAATCCTCTAATCTGCATGGCAACCAAAGCAGCGCTCAACCTACCAAAGAGCACTAGCGCGGACAGGATCTTAAAATTTGGAATGCACAACACTATACAAGCACTTATCAATGCACATCGCCAAACACAGTACCGTCGTCTGGCTGGAACGGGAACAGGAGGATATATACTGGATTCTCTGGGAATTTGCATACTCGCACACGCTATAGACTTAACCTCTCTCCGTGACGCCATGCACGCTGCGCCTATTCTCAAACCTCTTGCTAAGAATGTCCACCCTGAATACCATCATTCCGCCGAGTCGCAGGAGCCAGAGCTCCCGATAAGAATATGCACATCAGAGGATGTGCGCTGGGTGGACGCCGCGTGTGGTCCAGACCGTTCAGTAGCTGTGGCTTGCCATCCAGCAGACCCCCCCCCTCACTCACCCACTTCATAGTTCATAAACCCCCGTGCGCCCCGGAAGAAGAGGAAGCAGCTATAGCAGTAACCATCGCTCAAACCAATGCGGCTTATATAGTTAGCGATTCCAAAACGGCCGTTCATAACTTCGCTCGCGGACGCGTCCGTCCCCACGCGTGGCGGACATTTAGAATGTGCACCCCAAGTTGCGATAGGCGTATTGAGCTCGTGCGGGTGCCGGCTCACTCTGGGAAACCCGAAAATGAGGCCGCCGATGACATAGGCCGAAGAATTAATTCCCGGAAAATGGCGACCCCAGCCGGGATTTCGAAGGAGCGGACACACATGTTCTCAGAACTCACACAAAAAGCACGCCTTGCCCGTCGACTCTGCCCCCCATTCCACACCCGCCTATCCCACTCCCAACAAATCCTCCGGAGGCGACTCCATACCCGAACTCTTCCTACCGCTCAGCTTCTATGCTTTTTCTGCCCCTGACTTATGAATTAATTCCTAATTAAGCCTCAGTCATATGGTTTCCCGGTCACCTGGAACTACCAGGAGAAAACGAAGCCGCTCACAGGCATGCCCGAGCTCTTCTATACCGGGCGTCTCCCCTGATGACCATGAAGGGTGCCGTGACCTGATAGGTTTAGCAGTGTATGCTGACACTCTCGCGCCATGCAGAAAAGCCAGAAAGGAGTATCCAACACCACACAAATCCCTCTATAAGTTAGAAGAGAATACCCCTAAGAGACTACAAACCAACATATACCCAACACCAGCTAAATTACACCAGTGGTGCCCTACACTATACTCTCCGCAGTGCCCACACTGTGGAGAGGTAGCTAACCTCTACCATATGGTGTGGGCATGCCAATTTAATCCCTTAGTTGACCCCATTCCAAACCCCTCGGAGGAGCAGTGGGAGCCTATTCTGCTCAGCGATGATCCTGACCGTCAGCACTGGCTGGTGGGGAGGGCCAGCGCAGCAGCAGCAGCCAATGGACTACCGGATTAGGCGGCCCACCCACATGTTCTGAGAATAGTGAACAAATAAAGATGTTTTTAGTCAAATCTGCCCCGTTTCCCCAGAGTTCACTCTGTGCGGAGAATCGCACGCCACCCAGAACCACATCCTCTTCAACTGCCCTGCCGATCCTGCCAACAGCGTGCCATCGAACATGGGAGGAAATGGAGGCCCTCCTTGCGTCGCATGACCCGGACACGCAACTTGCTTTGTGAACCGGCGCCATGGCCCTACGTGACCTGGACAAATGCGCGTAATGTGAGGGCTGTGCGGTTGCTTTGAGACATTGAACGGTCCAAACTCGCTTGCTTAATAAAGTTTTCCGTCCGTCCGTCCGTCCGTCTACCCGTCCACCCGTCCATCCGTCCATCCGTCCGTCCGTCCACCCGTCTACCCATCCACCCACCCACCCATCCATCCACCCACCCATCCACCCACCCACCCACCATCCATCCATCCACCCATTCATCCATCCAACCACCCACCCGCCCAACCACCCACCCACCCACCCACCCACCCATCCATCCATCCATCCATCCATCCATCCATCCATCCATCCATCCATCCATCCATCCATCCACCCACCCACCCACCTATCCATTCATCCATCCACCCACCCACACACCCATCCATCCATCCATCCATCCATCCATCCATCCATCCATCCATCCATCCATCCATCCATCCATCCATCCATCCATCCACCCATCCATCCATCCATCCATCCATACATCCATCCATCCATCCACCCACCCACCCACCCACCCATCCACCTATCCACCCATCCATCCATCCCCCCCGTGGGTATGTGCCATCGTTTCAGAAGCAACGCACACACGCACACACACACACGCGCGCACACACACACACGCACGCACGCACACACAGGCACGCACGCACGCGCGCGTTCTACTGTCGCCTGGTTCCAGGTACTAACTCACCCTTCTTCAACATGTACGACCTAATATAAAGTTCGGAGGTATCCAGTTCAGTTTATTACCTTAAACATCCCCCGTAGGGGCATTACTTAAGGGGTGGGTTTTTATACAAACAGTAAGGATCGTGGTAAACAGTTATTGAAAAAATGGTCACATCCAAGTTGCAAAAACGAAGATGGGCAGGTAGTAGAAGCGATTCCGTGGGGAAGGCCGTTCCAGTCTGTGGCTGTTCGGGAAAAAAATGAGGCAGTGAAGGTAGTGGTCCGGGCACGTGGACGCGCAACTTGAAGTGGATGGCTGGTTCGATATGATATGCGTGCTGCTGCTGTAATGTATGGTGCTTGATTACGGGACGAAAAAATGAACTTGTGGTACAGTGAAAGGCTGGCAATACGACGTCGACAGAAAAGCAGTTATAAACCATATTCTGGTTTGACAGATGAAACGCTGATATTATATGAGTACGATGCATGAAGAAATCTATCAACGTTGAAATTCGGGCATGTTGGTTCATACTTCGGAGCAATAGCGAAAACAGGACAAGGGACAAAAGAACGAGTAGACACACACAGCGCTAACTTCCAACAACTTTATTAGAAACCAAAGCACAAGAATTTATACATGCATTTTTACCGTATCATCTCAAAGCATGCGCAAAATCACTGGGAGCGTAGGTAATCTACTTCTTTTTTTGAAAGTCTGACAGAAGGAGTGCTTACACAGGCACTTCCTAACCTGCCTATCTTTTCTGCTTCGATAATTTCACGAGTGCGCTTGTCATTACTTTTTCCAACTAAAAAACATTTGTCAAGTAACGGTTTGCACTTTACACATGCGTGGCAATGTTTCACGAGTTCTCCATCGTTTTCATTCTTATTACTTACATTGCGATTCTGCTCACGGAGGCGGTCATTCAGGCAACGACCAGTTTGACCGACATACTGTCGTCCACATGAGAGCGGTATTTGGTACACCACGCCTTCTCTGCCCCTCAAAAGTTAAACAGCCTATGCAAGGTGAACAAAGATGTTCGTCCCTTGGCCAAAGAATGCACAAAACAACACCAAAAACCGTTTGTAGAATGCAAGGTAGGCGTGGTGTACCAGATACCGCTCTCATGTGGACGACAGTATGTCGGTCAAACTGGTCGCTGCCTGAATGACCGCCTCCGTGAGCATAATCGCAATGTAAGTAATAAGAATGAAAACGATGGAGAACTCGTGAAACATTGCAACGCATGTGTTAAGTGCAAACCGTTACTTGACAAATGTTTTTTTAGTTGGAAAAAGTAATGACAAGCGCACTCGTGAAATTATCGAAGCAGAAAAGATAGGCAGGTTAGGAAGTACCTGTGTAAGCACTCCTTCTGTCAGACTTTCAAAAAAAGAAGTAGATTACCTACGCTCACAGTGATTTTGCGCATGCTTTGAGATGATACGGTAAAAATGCATGTATAAATTCTTGTGCTTTGGTTTGTAATAAAGTTGTTGGAAGTTAGCGCTGTGTGTGTCTACTCGTTATTTTGTCCCTTGTCCTGTTTGCGCTATTGCTCCGAGGAAATCTAACAGCGCGATATTGAACTGACTGTAATGCGTCGGCGAGATATGCTTGGTGCGGATTCCAAATGGGTGACGCGTTTTCGAATTTTGGCGTGACAAGTGATTTAGAAGCTAGTAATTTTACATGTTTCGGGGCGTTTTCCAGACTACGTTTCAGAAAGCCTAAGGTTTTGTTAGCTGCGGAGGTAATGTTAGTGACATGTGTGCTCCAAGACAAACCATGAGAGAGGGTTACACCTAGGAATTCGTAAGACTGCGCTATTTCCAGGGGTGTGTTACGAATTTTGTAAGGAAAACAAAAGGGACTGCGTCGGCGGGAGAAGTACATGCATTTACATTTGTTGGCATTTGGAATCATTAGTGAATTATTGCACCATTCTTAAGTGCTGATTAGATTGTTCTGGAGAGCAGTTCAGTCAGACATGTTAATGATTGCGCGGTTAATGACGCAGTCGTCTGCGAACATGCGTATATTAGAAGACATGCACTGAGGTAAATCGTTAATGTACATTAAAAATAACAGAGGACCAAGGACAGATCCTTGGGGCACGCCGGAAGCTACTGGGAGGGGTCTAGATAAATTATTGTTGATTAAAACCATCTGCGTACGATATTGGACAAAACTTCCTGTATCCACATGATAACGTTAAGGTCTAGGTTCAGCATTTGAAGTTTTAGTAACAAGCGCTGGTGAGGTACCTTATCAAATGCTTTCGCAAAATCCAGATAGATTGCGTCAGTTTGCACATTAGTGTCCATGTTAGCATGTAAGTCATGAACAATAAGAGCTAATTGGGTTTCACAGGAGAAACGTTGGCGAAACCAATGCCGCGAACGATGAAAAAAAGCTGTTATAGTCTAAGAAAGATATAATTTGAGAGTAGACGACATGTTCCATGATTCCGCATGGCACGCTTGTTAGGGAGAAAGGTCGGTAATTTAATGGAGAGTTTCTGTTACCTGTTTTGTAGACTGGAACGACCTTTCCTACTTTTCAATCATCTGGCATGGTTCCTGAAGAAAGTGACTAGGAGAACAGCAATTACAAGTATGAAGCAACCGTGTGTCTCGTGTTCCTTAAAATTTTAGAGTTAGTACCATCAATGCCAAATGATGATGACAGCTTAGTCTTTTGGATTATGGTAGAAATTCGGTCTTCACAAAATGTGATGTTTGGCATGGTGCCTTCCATATCGGAAAAAGGAAAATAAATGGACGTTTATATTTATTTTGTGAAAACTGCAGCAAATGCAGAATTGAAAGCTACAGCACATTCAGCATCGGTAATGGTTTCTTGAAAATCATTGGTGAGATTGATAGCGCGTTGTGGGTGAGGGTTTATTACTTGCGAAAAGTGTCTTTGGTTACTACGCGACAAATCTGGAAGTGTAGTAGCATAAAATGAACGTTTTGTTCTGCGGTTCGCAGTCAAATATTCATCTTCAGCTTCGTAGTAGGTTTGCCATCGGGATGAGTTGTTTTTAGTCGCCCGATAGAGACGCCCTTTATTTTCTAGTCTTTTTAATGATTTAGTAAACCATGGTTTTAGTTGCTGGTGCGAATGTTCACAGTTGGTATATATTTATTAGCCAAATCATTTAACTTGTTCTTAAGCATCGCCCAGTTATCTTGGATGGATTGAGTGCGACATGCAGCTTCGAAGCTGCGAAAGACGGTATCCGGTTCATGATTTATCGCCTCATAATTACCTTTTTCGTAAAGTGCTATAGTTTTGTTGTGAGTCTTATTTGGTGTTATAGGAAATGAGAAGGTAGCATGAGTGACATTATTTTAAGATAAGAATTTATTGTGTACAAATTGGTTACATAAATGCAGTATACAGGCGAGGGTCCCAAAGTCAAGCGACTGTCACGGGACCCCCGGTAGATTAATACTAACTTGAATAAAAAAACAAGCAGCATCACAGACAGGTACAATTAGCAGCAATAACAATGGTATTTTAAATAAGTAACATTTATATTATGGTCGCTAATTCGAAGATATGTAACGGAAAGGAGGGCATCCGGGTTATTTCTCAAAATAAGATCCAGAATGGTTTTGGATTCAGGCGTGACGCGCGTTGGCTGTGATACTAATTGTGTTAATTTAAAGTTCAAACAGATGTCAATGTAATTCCTTTCCTCTGCACGACCTGTTATGGAAGAAGACGGGAGGTTACACTAGTAATTGTTTGGGCCCGAAGTTAAAATCCCCGAAAAGGAGAATGGAGGCCTTTGGGTAGCTTGTTGTGAGAGTAATTAAGCTATTATTGAGTTCGTTGCAAAAGTCGTGTGTGATTCGATATTTACCACAGTACATGAACTGCTATGAGAACACCACCGCCCCTTGATTCTTCGCGGTCATTTCGAAAAACTTGGAAGTCAGGTAGGTCTGCTAGAGCTTCGGTATCAGTGACGCAATTTTTTAGTCAGGTTTCTGTTAAGATGAGCAGATTGCTGCCTGTTGATGATATGATGTTGGACTCGAGCTCTCGTTTCGGAAGATATCTGCGAACGTTGGTGCAAATTGCGGGAAATGAAAGGTCAAATCGGGATGCGGGTGTTGGCTTGTTTTTTACTTTTAAGGAACGGGTTGATTGCTACTGAATTTCTGTATTTCTGAATTTCTGCAATCAGAAATATCCCATTTTCCTCACTGATTGCAGTACAAGTGATGGCGGTGTCTTATTAGCCGTTAATGGGTACTGTATACGCCCTTTAGTACTGTATACGCCTCATCTGTCCTCCTAACCTCACTAAGCCCTATGACATCCCATTTAATACCGTCTAATTCCTCCAATAGCACTGCTAAGCAAGCCTCACTTGATAAGGTTCTTGCGTTAAACGTTGCCAGGTTCAGTTTCCAACGGCGGCCTGTCCGGAGCCAGAGATTCTTAGCACCCTCCGCTGCGTCACAGATCTGACCGCCGCCTTGGTCAGTTGCTCCGCAGCCGCTGGGGACTGAGGGCCGAAGGTTAATTGGTTTGTTCATAGAAGGTTGTGGCCAAGTACTAGACCAGGGTGGCCAAATCCTGTTCTGGTGAGGAAGTGCGTTGTCGGTTCTGGTCACCGATATCAGGCCGCACTTCAAGCCTGGTTATGCAATTCCATCGACACGCGGAGTTTTTTTTTAATCCGGTGGAGAATTGCGTGGCACCGGGATTCGAACCCCGGTCCTCTTGCACGCGAGGCGGATGCTCTACCTCTACGCCATCGCTGCCATCGCTGCCATCGCTGCACCACCTGCTGCAAGGTGGTGCAGGCATATGCGCCTACATCAAGCCGTGCTGACCAGATAGTTGAAAGCTTCTATGAGGATGTGGAATCGGCAATGACCAAAGTAAAATCACAGTACACTGTACTGATGGGCGACTTTAATGCAAAGGTAGGTAAAAAGCAGGCTGGAGACAAGGTGGTAGGTGACTATGGCATAGGTTCTAGGAACAGTAGGGGAGAGTTATTAGTAGAGTTCGCAGATAGAAATAATTTACGGATTATGAATACCTTCTTCCGCAAACGAGCAAAGAGGAAGTGGTCGTGGAAGAGCGCCAATGGTGAGGCTAAAAATGAAATAGACTTCATACTGTGTGCCCACCCTGGCATCGTAGAGGATGTGGAGGTCCTCGGTAACGTCCGTTGTAGCGACCACAGAATGGTAAGGTCTCGTGTTAGCTTAGGTTTGAAGAAGGAACGGAGGAAACTGGTGAAGCGAAAGGCTATTAACGAGTTTGCATTAAGAGGGAAGGTAGAGGAATTCAGAATGTCGCTGCAAAACAGATTTTCCGACTGAAGAAGACGACCGTAGTGTTGAAACAATGATTGATAATCTTACAGCTATCGTTACAGAGTGCGCCGCAGAAGTAGGTGGTAGGATGGTTCGACAGGATTCCAGCAAGCTATCTCAGCAGACTAAAGATCTGATTAAGAAACGCCAAAGCATGATGACGTCTAACTCAACAGACAGGATAGAACTAGCAGAACTATCGAAGTTAATAAATAAGCGCAAGGTAGCCGACATAAGAAAGTTTTACATGGAGAAAGTCGAGCATTCTCTAAGGAACGGAGGTAGCCTAAAATCAGTGAGGAGAAAACTGGGCATAGGTAAAAACCAGATGTATGCGCTAAAAGGCAAACAGGGCAATGTCATCAGGAATATGGATAAGATAGTTGAATTAGCCGAAGAGTTCTACACAAATCTATACAGTAGCGAATGTAATCATCAAGTTACTGAGGGTGGCAGTCGAGCACAGCAATGGGACATCCTGCCAGTAACGAAAGAGGAAGTAAAGAAAGCCTTAGAAGCAATGCAAAGAGGGAAAGCAGCTGGTGAGGATCAGGTAACAGCAGATTTGTTGAAGGACGGAGGAGAGATTGTGCTACAAAAACTAGCCACCCTGTATACGCAATGCCTTGTGGCCTCGACAGTACCAGAAACTTGGAAGAACGCTAACATTATCTTAATTCATAAGAAAGGAGACGTCAAGGACTTGAAGAATTGCAGACCAATAAGCTTATTGTCCGTTGCTTAGAAGGTATTTACTAAGGTAATCGCAAATAGAATCAGGACAACCTTGGACTTTAGCCAACCAAATGATCAGGCAGGCTTTCGTAAAGGATACTCGACAATAGACCACATTCACACTATCAATCAGGTGATAGAGAAATGCGCAGAATGTAACCAACCGCTATATATAGCCTTCATTGATTACGAGAAAGCATTTGACTCAGTGGAAACCTCAGCTGTCATGCCGGCATTGCGGAATCAGGGTGTAGAAGAGTGCTATGTGAAAATATTGGAACATATTTATAACGATTGCACAGCTACTATAGATCTCCATAAAGTCAGCAATAAAATTCCAATACGGAAAGGTGTCAGGCAGGGAGACACGATCTCGCCAATGCTCTTCACTGCCTGCTTACAGGAGGTATTCCGGGGACTGGAATGGGAACAGTTGGGGATAAGGTTGGTTGGTTGGTTTATGGGGTTTAACGTCCCAAAGCGCCTAAGGCTATGAGAGACGCCGTAGTGGAGGGCTCCGGAAATTTCGACCACCTGGGGTTCTTTAACGTGCACTGACATCGCACAGTACACGGGCCTCGAATTTCTCCTCCAAAGAAATTCAGCCGCCGCGTCCGGGATCGAACCCGCGTCTTTCGGGCCAGCAGCCGAGCACCATAGCCACTGAGCCACCGCGGCGGCAGTTGGGGATAAGAGTTAATGGAGAATACCTGAGTAATTTGCGATTCGCTGATGACATTGCCTTGCTAAGCCACTCAGGACAAGAACTGCAAAGCATGATCAATCAGTTAGACAGGCAGAGCAGAACGGTGGGGCTAATAATTAACATGCAGAAAACCAAAGTAATGTTCAACAGCCTAGCAAGGGAACAGCAGTTCGCAATTGGTAGCGAGGTGATGGAAGTAGTAAGAGAATATGTCTACTTAGGGCAGGTAGTGACCGCAGATCCGGATCATGAGAGGGAAATAACTAGAAGAATAAAAATGGGGTGGAGCGCATATGGCAGGTTCTCTCAGATCATGAATGGTAGCTTACCAATATCCCTGAAGAGAAAAGTATACAACAACTGTATCCTACCGGTACTCACCTATGAGGCAGAAACGTGGAGGCTAACAAAGAGGGTTCAGCTTAAGTTAAGAACAATGCAGCGAGCTATGGAAAGGAAAATGATAGGTGTAACGTTAAGAGATCGGAAGAGGGCTGAGTGGGTGAGGGAAGAAACGCGGGTTAATGACATCTTAGTTGAAATCAAGAGGAAGAAATGGGCTTGGGCAGGGCATGTAATGCCAAGGCAAGATAACCGCTTGTCCTTAAGGGTAACGGAGTGGATTCCCAGATTAAGCAAACGTAGCAGGGGACGGCAGAAAGTTAGGTGGGCGGATGAGATTAAGAAGTTTGCCGGGATACAGTGGCGGCAACTGACAAAGGACAGGGTTAATTGGAGAGACATGGGAGAGGCCTTTGCCCTGCAGTGTGTGTAGTCAGGCTGATGATGATGATAACTATTAATCCAATATCATTTTGCGACAATTAACACGGCAACCCAAATGAAATCACTCTTCAGCTTCCCTGCACACCAGTGCTACTGATGGGTGATTTAAACTTTCCTAACATTTAGTGATCTCACGCATGCCCTCCTGCTGAACCTTCAACCAGCGAGTACAATATGTTTACCAACACCTGCGCAGACTTTGGCTTATTTCAACTTCTATCGTCAACAACACTTGTCACAGATTGCTCGTCGGCCCTTTTTGATCGCATTTTAACGTCACCGCTGCAGATTATACCAACAGTAACATATTAGCCTGGGCTCAGCGATAACGTTGTTTTGCCTTACACCGTAATCTTCCCAAGTTCTCCTTTTCGTAACCGCCTAAAAACCATTAAGAACTGCAGTAAAGGCATAAGTGCAAACACAGCAAACACAAACGCATGCCGCAATTACAAACCCATAAAACTTACATCAGGACCTTGCAAAATAATGGAGCATTCGTCTTGGCTCACCTTATTCATTTTCTAGAAGACGTTAAGTTGTGTAGCGAAAGCTACATTAGTCTAGTAGAAGCGCATTTCGCGGTGCCGGCCAATACTGCGAATGTGCCGTTACCAAGGCAACCATTACCATGGCAACCACGGCGCGGCAGCCGCTGCGCCAAAACTGCGCATGCACAGAGTGGCGCCGCGCAGCTGCTATATAAGCCGGAAACGATGCTCTCGCTCCTCAGAGGCGAGGCAGTGGAAGTTGTCTGTTACACCCGGCGTCGTCGCTTCGGCGGGCGCGGTTCTTGTGACGCGTGTCTGTTCTTTTAACCTTTCCTCTGAGATCGTTCTATTCTCCTCTGCCTGCACGTGGCAGCGATTTTGGCTCAGCTCGAGCTAGTGGGCAGGCACGCGCACTTTCCTTTTCATCCTTCCTTCAGTCGCAGCAGCAACTCCTCAGACGCGCACCATGGAAGAAAAGCGGCCGTGCTCGTCACGGCACCGGCACAGGCTGCGCGAAATTGAGTGTTTCGATCTAGATGTCGTCGCATGGAACAAGGCCGGCCGACAGCGTGGAAATAAGGCGAGAAAGATAAGCAGCGGTGGTGGTGGAAAGCATTTATTTACAGATAAACTTCGGGAGGTGAGGTATGAGCTGACCCAAAGGGGGCCAGCCCTCACAAGTACTAGGTGGAGGTCCTTAGTTCGGGACCCCAGTGGCGTCGGCCGCTGCCCAGGCTCGCGCGACCAAGGCCCGTTGGGCCTGCAGGTCAGAGCAGCCGAGCAGGGTCGCCTCCCAGTCCTCCCGGGTTGGGTTGGGGTGAGGGGGGATAGCAGGGTTGGAGGGGCAGGCCCACACCATGTGGTAGATGTCCGAAGACTTCTCCGCACAGTGCGGACAGCTGCCAGAGAAAGAAGGGTCAAAGTGTTTTAGAGCTGCCGGGCACAGCAAAGTATTTGTATATAGGCGAAGCAGAAGCCGCTCCTCCGCCTTTGAGAGACCTTTACACGGGCGGGGATAAAGACTATGGCCAGATTGATAAAGTAAAGAAATGTCTTTAAACGAGTAAGCTGGAGTGAATTCGAGTTCCTGATCGTCGGGGTCGGAGGGGAATGTCCGGTGAGAGAGCGCGCGGGCGGCGGCGTCAGCTGCCTCATTTCCCTCAAGGCCCATGTGAGCAGGAGCCCAAACGATACGCCGGTGAGCGGGGTCCCCGGTATAGACGCTGTTTTGGAGAATGCGGTAGGCTAGATACGGTACCCAGCCCTGCTCGACGTTCCGACATGCCCCTCGCGAGTCGGAACTAATTGTTTTTGAATTGGAATGAGATGCAGCCAAAGCAATGGCGACCTCCTCCGCGTGTGTTATGTCACGGGCTCGGAAAGTAAGGCCGTTCACTGTTTTGGATTCGTGGACGACTGCGGCTGTGAACCATCCCCCATGGTGGGGGCCGGAGGCATCCACGTAGAATACGCCGGGTTTCGATCCATAGTGGCGGGCCAGGGCTTCCGCCCGCGCCAGGCGCCGGCCATTATGGTCCTCACGGTTCATGTTCGCGGGAAGAGGGCGCACGTGGAGGGCGCATCTCCACTGGGATGGAATACGTACGCGCTCTTCCATGAGAGTGGTGTGTTGGATGTGTAGTCGGGCAAGAAGGCGGCGACCCGACGATGTCTTCGAGAGACGTGTGTATTGGTTGGTCAAGTGAGCTTCCCGGAGCTCCCGAAATGTGTTCACCATGCCCAGCCCCAGGAGGCGCTTGTTGGAGGTAGTCACGGGGAGGTCCAGAGCCCGCTTAATAATTTTGCGGAGGATGACTTCGAGTGAATCCTCGTCTTGCTTCCGCAGGTGGAGGTATGGAGTCGAATATAGAATTCGACTGGTTACAAATGCATGCGCCAGCCGCAAGGCGTCCTTACATCGTAACCCCCCGCGCTTGTTAGAAACCCGGCGGACTAAGCGGCCCACCTGGTCCCCCACCTGACGCAGTTTGGCCAATGTTGTTTCTGACCGTCTGTCTTGATGTATAAAGAGCCCCAGTACCCGGACTTCGATTTTTTCAGGGATTGGACCTGTCTCAAGAGACAATGAAATTTTGGCTGTGCACTTTGGTGAGGGGCGTATGTGCACAAATTCAGACTTTTGGGTGGAGCATTGGAGGCCGCAGCGGTGAGCATAACGGTCCACTATGGTCGCCGCCTCCTGCAGGTTGGCCTCAATGTCTCCAAGGCAACCCTGCGTGGCCCACTGGGTGATGTCATCGGCGTACAGCGCATGCTGTACACCGGTGACAGCGCCCAGCTGGGCCGGTAGGCGCATCATAGCCAGATTGAATAAAAGGGGAGAGAGCACCGCGCCCTGTGGTGTACCCCTGGTTCCTAAATGAAAAGGGCCATGTTCCTTATCCTGGATTCGAATGTAAGATTGTCTGTCTGTCAAAAATTGCCGAATGTATTGAAAGGCGTTTCTGCCGCAGTTAGTTTGAGAGAGGTGGGTGAGAATGATCTCGTGGGTAACGTTGTCGAATGCTCCCTTCAAATCCAAGGCGAGTACGACCTTGTCATTGTGAGCGCATTCGACGGGGTCAAGGACAGCCCGATTGAGTTGTAGCAGAACATCCTGTGCAGATCTCTGTGGGCGAAACCCGAACATGGTGTCTGCAAAAAGATGTTTGAATTCCATGAACTCGGACAGCCTGTCGCGTACCATCGTCTCCATGAGTTTGCCCACACAAGAAGTCAGAGAGATGGGGCGGAGGTTGTCCGTGTTGATGGCCTTTCCAGGTTTAGGAATGAAGGTGACCAGGGCGGTCTTCCAGTCGATGTGGAGTGGTACTTCCCCAAGCCAGATTGAGTTAATGTAATTCAGTAAAGACAAGTATGTCGGGTCGGGGAGGTTGGCTAACAATTTGACTGTAATTTTGTCCCGACCCGGAGCGGTGCCACGTTTCATTTTTGCCAGGGCCGCCCTCAGGTCATGGAGCTGGAACGGTTGATCCAGCTCAACGTTCTCAGAACCTGCATAAGAGTACGCCGGCCCGCGGGGGTCCTGGGTGGTGCACAAGTACTGGTCCCGGAGCTTGTGTGCCAACTGAGTTGTGTTGCCCTGAAAGCTGTGTATGGCTCTTTGGAGGTGTTTTTGAGTTTCCGTGCTTGTTTGCGTGGGGTCAATTAGTGCGCGAAAAAGTCGCCACGTGTTCCGGCTGGACATTTGCCGCGCGGCCGTGTTGCATCGTGCCACCCAGTTGGAGTCGGCGAGTTGGGCCGCATACTCAGCCGCTCGTTGAGTGAGCTCGGCGATGCGAGCTTTCAGTTTCCGGTTGTGCTTCTGCCGGCGCCACCGACGGACGAGGCAATGCCGGGCCTCCCAGAGGTGGAGCAGGTGGTTGTCCACATCAGAAACCGCCTCTGAGAGCTGAATTTGAGTTTCGGAGGAGCGAACGCTAGAGACCAATTGTTCTGACCAAGACTGGTAGCCTTGTTCATGTATTGGTGTGGCAGTGTTATAATTTTGCCTGAACTTGGTCCAATCTGGGAGTCGGGCTTGTGTTGTTGGTCGCGCGAAAGGATATATGTCCTAATCGTAATGTTCAGGAGGCAGTGGTCGCTGCCGAGGGTTTCCTCGGTGTTGACCCAGTCTGCATACTGAATGTTGTGGGTGAAGGTCAAGTCCGGACACGTATCCCTTGTCACGGAGTTGCCTATACGAGTTGAATGGATGGGGTCAGTGTGAAGAGTGAGGCCCAGCGTTGACGCAAGCTCCGCCAACTTGCGTGCCCGCTTCTCTTCACGGCAGTAACCCCACATCCGAGAGGGAGCGTTGAAATAGCCCACAATCAGGAGGGGGTCCCGACCCGCAACTCTCAGCGCGCGGCTAAAGAGGTCCGCGAATGATACATTCGGCAATTTCGGATTGCAGTATATATTGAGTATGTGTAACGGTGGGTCCTGCTTGCGGAGTGGGAGGAGGGTCACCATTACATAGGAGTATTCAAGTTGTATGTCTAAGTCGACCTGGTTGGCTGTATAATTTCTATGAACGCAGAGACAAGACGAGGGGTCCTGCTGGAACGTCGTATAATTTGTTAGTGTGGCGCCTTTCCCTGGCTCTTGGAGGGCAACCACCGCTGGCAAATGCTCAAAGGTTGATAGGAAAAGCCGGAGGTCGGCGCGCTTGGAACGGGACCGGAGCCCCCGACAGTTCCATTGAGTAATCGTAATGGGGGAAGCCGATTTGGAAAGGGGGGAGCGCCTACACCGAGGGTGTCCCGCCATGCTCAGATTTTGACGTGATAGGTGGTAGTGAGGCTGCCCCCGAGCCAGATACCAGGGGCTGAAGCTCAGCACCTGGAAGGGGGCAGCTGTCTTCGTCATCGTCGAGGTCATTGACTCGCCGGGATAATCTAGAGGGCCGACCAGATACGTCCTTAAGGGGACCGGCTCTGCGAGAAAGGTGGGGGTTACTCGCGACGTGTTGAGCGATCATAGAGGGGATAGCCTCCATGACTCGAGCTATAAGGCGTTCCATCGCTGTCTCCAACAAGGTGTCAAATTTGGCATTGAGACGGGCTTCGAGTTCAGCAAGGGAAGGTTCCATAGCCGGTGTCGCCGCCAAGCTGCTGAACGACGGCGACGGCGTGTCGCTACCGAAATGTCAGTTGGCGAAACTGCTTTCGATAACTATATCCTGGACTAGTGGAGCTAAGCCACTGCCATTTTTTTCTGTATTTCAACGTGGGTTTCGTAAATCAGTTTCATGCGAAATAATTTTTTTTATTTATCCGCAACTCTACACATGCTTATAGATTCAGGATTCCTGATTCATTCAGTCATTCTCGGCTTCAGTAAAGCATTTGACAAAGTTAACCACTCTCTTCTTCTGCACAAAACTTCGTTGTGAAAAGAGTGACCCAACTGGATTCATGCTTTTTTTTCTAACCGTCCACAATCTGACACCGTCAATGGAACAAACTTCCCCTAGGATCAAATAAATTGGGAAGGCCGCAAGAAACTATCCTCAGACTTCTCTTGTTCTGAATGTATAAACGACTTGCACAATGCAGTTTTTCGCAACATCGATTATCATAACGAATCACTTCGGACAGTGGGTTCAACAAGCACCATTTCTTTCTGCTCGCCGTGATCACCAACACAACGTTCACATATCGCATGGCAAAACTGTAACCTTCAGGAATTCGTTTCTCCTCTAAACTTCAACTGAGTGGAATGAATTGCCTGCATCATTAATATACATTAAAGACCCTGTCTTTAAGAATACCTTAAACATTTGTTGTATTGTCACTGAATACATCATTTTCATTCAATTTATTTGTTGCTGTAATTGAACTTATTTACCCACTGTTGTACCATTTTTTTGTTTTCGATTACTGTCGCGCCTATAGGTTTTTGTGTTTTGTTTCCGTCGACGACTGCATATATTGTGTCTTCTTATGCTTGTGTTTCATAAATTTTCCAACCTAGCTACCAAGTTTTATTTCAGGTGCTATTACTATGTGTCTTGATGATTTGCATTCTTTTTTCGTTGCCGTATAGCGGCGAAGAAGCTGGCAGTGGCGCGGGATGGAGTGATCGCGCTCGGCCAGCGGCCTTTAAATCAAATCGTGTCTATAGTACATCGCGCCGCATTCCTCGGTGGCCGCTACGTAACATTTGGCAGAGCTTGCGGGGTACCACCCAACTCTCATCCTCCTGGTCCTTCTTAGCTGGAGCCCTGTGTCTGCATTCGTCCGTTTGCTGCGGGCTCGTGGTCGGCGTCGTCCGGATCTGCCCCAGTCAGCCAGACCCGAACGGACCTCCCCGTTGCTCCGCACACACCGTTCTCTGCCCCGATTATCCGCCACGACGAACTGGAAGCGACGCCCTGACTGACCCGACCTACCGACCCCACCGACCCGAGACGCCGGTCACATGTGAAGGCACGTCCCCCTACCTATGCTGGTCAGCGCGTCCAAAGGCCTAGACCGTCTTCTCTTGGCGACCAGCGGCTCGGAAGCTACGTGGACCAGGACTCATTCACTCATCTCTTCCATCGTGGCGACCAGCACTACACCACCCTGCCATCTATGTCATATCGTTATCTCCAGCCCATGACCATTTCGATCGGGACGATCTCTCGGTGCCTCCGGGTAGTTGTTGTTGCCTCAAAAACGATAACACATGCCCACGGGGGGAGGGGGATTGGCCAGGGTTTCGTGCAGAGCCCGGGTAATCTGACTAAGAAGACGACGCTGGCAGTGGCACGGGTCCGGGTGCTCGCGCTAGGCCAGCGGCCACTGAATCATCTCTTGCCCATCGTTCGTCGCACCTCATTCCTCGGCTGGCCGCCGCGTAACAATATGTTCACCCCCTTTTTTTTCGTTCATAGCGCAGCTGTGAATAGCTCATTACTGCGACGAAGGGCGTCGACGATGCAACATATCACGTGACCAGAGCAGCTCATAGACCCCTGTCCTATGACGTCACGGGCAGCATGCAGCCATCTGAGAGCGGTCCGCAATGAAAGAGAAAGAGGCGAGAGGAGGCGAAAAAAAGGTTCGCGTCGCAAAGCGGGCCAGAGTTCCTACTGCGGTGAAGCGACACTAAGGTCGCATTTCCAAGCTACGGGCGAGCGCCGTCGATGTCCTTGGGTTCTTGGTCACGGAGGAAACTTGTGTGCGGGATGTGAATTCGCCAGAACAAATTTATTTCTCTGTTGAGGTTGCTTTGCTAGCCAGACATGTGACACTTGTTCTAGCAGATAGAACAAGCACATCTCATTATGCTTCGCTATATTTCATTCTTCTGCTTGGTCTGACCGCGCCGAAATGTTTTTTTTTCTGTTAATCCTCACCTCGCCAGCTTTTGGCCATGTCTGCACATATTCCCGGCTTGCAAAGAACCAAGAGGTCACAAGTGCACACAGCGTGCAGTTTTCAGTTATGGAAGACTGCCGTCATACTTTTCAAAGCCGCGTTTAGGATGAGCCTACATTTCTACATCCAGCAGCTGCATTACTTTGACCTAATACCAGCTTGCAACATTTCCGGCCATTACTGAAAAACGCCCTCAGCAGCTTTGTTTAGACAAGTCTGGGTCGGTTCATTTTTTCTTTTTTTTTTGTGGACCTCATTGTTTTTCTGCCAGATGAATCATGTCCCACCATTAATTCACGGTACCTGAGGGGAAGTGAAAGGGGGCGGGGGAGTCGCGAGGTACTCTTTATCGGGACTCAATCTAGTGCGTGGTTCTGGCGGGATGTCGTCAGAATTTTATTTGAGTTCGATATTTTCTGCACTAGTGTGCTTTCGAGCCCCGCCTGAACATGCGATGCTTGATAGCCTCGCTTTTACGAGGAGCGAGTTCTGCGAATCAGTACGCATTGCTCTGACGTTTCCTGCGGTGAGAGGCTGCGCACAAGCCGGGAATATCGGGCTATCGACCTACATCCTGTCACACGGAATCCTAATCTACATTCAGGTGCTTTCTGAGGTTACTGGTGCCTGGCGCACGTGGCTTGAAAGTGCTAGTGCTCAGGCGATTATTTTTTTTGTTCTTTCAGGCGATTATTTTTTTGTTCAAAAAGAAAAAAAATCTCGTGTTCGTCACAGCGCGGTGGTCTGAAAACAGGTGCACTCTGGTACTTTCACTTCTGACCGGATATCGTGCTCCGGCTTTTCTGGCAGAGCCCACGGTACACGTGTCTTCATGCACGTCCGGGCTTTTCATTCACCGCATACAGTGGCACGTATTGGTGGGCGGATATACCTGCTCCAGGGTCACGTGTTCTCATGCTGGAAGATATCAGTCTGCGTACATTTCTCGCCGTAGTTTAACGAAAAAAGGCTCTCGTGACAGCCTCCCAGTGTAAGCTGTCAGCTAGAGCACGTCTTGTCATCAGTGTGCGCGTCCAGCAACAAACAAGATGAAAACTTTGGTCCAGTGCATCCTTGCTGCATCTGTTCTTGTAACGGGTAAGCGCCCTTCCCAGGCTTGGGCTGCAGATGGTGATGTGCGGCGTAACACACAAATCCAGCTTTCTTGGACGTTAGTTTGATTTGTGAGGCAAGTGTAGGATATTGCTAGATGCTGTTATATAACATGATGAAGGGAACAGCATCACCTTCCAATGCGTAGCGAAATCTTGCTTTTAGACTGTATCCGGGGCTTGCACCAAATAGCTAAAACTGCGGACAAAACCAACGGTGCGCGTTCTTTGCAATCAAGAGCAGAAAACCACAAGGGACCCGAGTAGAGACCAGCGGATATATTGATTTTTACGGTGCAATCGACTATAAAACTGTGTTCATAGACAACTTTTCTTTTTTAAAAATGCATTTGATTAGAATCTTTAGGTATGTTTGAGAAATGTTAAACACGATGACAAGTTCTTTTACTACGCATCCTATCAAGAGAACGAAGCTTTTTTAACGTTTACTTTACAGATCTAAGAGCTATATCACGCGACACGCCCAGTGGGCTCAATGATTATGCTTTCGGATGCTCAGCCAGAGGTCGGGATATAGACTCGGCTCCAGCGACTGTATTTAGATATGGCGGATGTGCAGCAGTGTTAGCAGTCTCTGAATTTCTATGATGCCAAAAAAAAAGGCACGTATTTATATGGATGCGTAAGAACTACAGCAGGCAAGATTGCGGAAAACTTGTAACAAGATTCATTGACGTCAACCGCTTTCAGCAGTTTCTATTCAGCTGGTAAATTTCAGCGGGGATTTAGTCTGTCTACTCGATCCGGTCTGCATGACGAATTCAGAGTCCGTGGTTCTTCTTTTTTGTGTGCGCTGTTTCACGGTGAAGAAGAAGAAGAAGAAGAAGTTTATTCACATCACATTACATGATGCAGGAAGCCTGCAGAAAAAGCTGCCAGAAGCCAGCTTGACAGGGCCGCAGGCCCCCTTTCATTGGCAGTTGGCGGAATGTCGTAAAAAAAAAGTTTATACACAGCATATTTTATCACAACATGTAAAGAAAAAAAAGTGAAAAAAAAACAACATATTACAAGAAAAAAACGCTAAAACATATATACTGTTACCACATTTCAGTGTAACACGTACTCACATTTTTAATACATTCATGGGGAAATATTATAGACACAAAATCTCGTTTTACTTCGTTTTGAAAAGATCGCGCAGTGCTTTGAAAGTTATATTGTCGAGTTGGATATTTTTAGCTTGCAAACTGTTTAGTAATCGGGGTAACTTGTTTTGCAGCATTTGTAGACCGCATGTAGTTCTATTTGTGTTAACCTTCCATGGTTCAAAATGACGCGTCTGGTATGAAACTACATTATTTTCTAGCTGAGCTATGTTCTGAATAGTACAATTGTTACATTTAGTTTCTTGTTTGAACAACTTGCAAAGCCGGTAGTCATAGGATTTTGTTACTGGAATTACATTGTATTTTTTAAATAATTCATGTGTGTGGTAGTGCATTGGTACGTTTTCGACAGCTCTTAAAAACTTTTTTTGGAGAATGAGCACTCTGTCTATATTAGATTTAGTAGTCAATGCCCATACCAAGTGACAATAATTAAGTCTAGGGGAGAAAAGACCATTATAAATCAGCATCAGAATGTGGCGAGGGAATGCATGGCGATTTCGCGAAACAATGCCTACTATTTGTGATAGTTTTTTTGTAATATAATCTATGTGGCCATCCCATGACATTGTGTTTTGAAAAATGACACCCAGAGTTTTAAAACTAGACACAATCTCTACAGGAGTTGACCGTAGTGTAATTGTGTTTTGTGTGTCTATGTTTTTGTTCCTAGTATGATACAAAACTGCTTTAGTTTTATCAGCATTAATCTTCAAGCTATTTTTTCAAGGGAGGAAACTAGCCGTATCTACCGTTGTAGCAAAATAAATACAACAGGAAAAAAGAAAGTGGCCTCACTGACTGCATGATAGTGACAATACATCTCTACCGATCAAAATCACTGAACGATCACTGATAGCGTTGAGCCTACAAGCGGGCACATCCTTGAAACCTAATCAATTTGGTATGTACAGAGGCGCCTAATACGACTTGCAACACGCAGTATTTCGTCGGAACTTTTTTGAAAAATGACAGTGAAAGATTTTGGAGTGAACATGTCAGGAGCGCTTTTTCTGTTTTTTTTTTGCGCTGACTTGTTTACAATAAATATGCAACACCATCTAACCCGGCAGCTTGCTCTCCTGAAAGAAATGATAGGGTAAAGGCCCGCATTTAAGTGCTAGTTTTAAAGACAGTCCTTTCTCGATGGTACAGTGTGGTGTATCAAGTTAGTATGCAGCACGAAACGAGCTAAGTCACCGCTCTTGCTTCGCGGGCCATACGTATCGCTACCACGGGCGTGTACTTTCGTCTGTGCTCCAAGCTTTCATTGCGGAATCTCGGAGGATGGCGGCAGCTAGGGCGTAGAATACCTTAAAGTCTTGAAGATCAAGAAAACACTTTTATCTAAAAATTGTTCGGCAAACAATGATATCATGACACTAAAAAGTCATCAGCAGCTGGGCACTGTGTCCTCTTTGTCCATTAGCTAGGTTACTGCCTCTTTGCTGATGAGTTGCAAGCCAGTTTGCGTGTAGCATCAATTAAAAAGGCAGGGATGGTTACGGTCATGCTGTGACTTCGTACAACGCAAAAAACTTGACAAGTGCAGCAGTGCTGGAGCATTCCTTTTCACTCCAAGTACAGAGGCGCGCATGTACGCAAACGTAAATGCCAGCACGAAAATGACGTGTGATCATAAAGAGATGCTATGGAGGTTGGTAAGAGACTAAGGACAAGTCAAAGTCAGCCTATAGTGATTGATCACAACTTTCTAATAAAAAAGGTGCTTTCACTGAAAACAGCTTTTACAGGTCAGAGAAGAAGGCCAGGAAATGGAGTGCAGGTATCGCCGCAGACGTTGTCACAAGCAAGCTGCTGAAGCTTCGTAGTTGGAATTGAGCGTCAAAATAGATGGAAGAAAATGAGAAAAAGCATACATGAACGCTGCTGCGGAGCTGATACTAGACCTAGACCACACCAGGCCTAGACCTAGGCCTAGACCGCGCCACCTTTTACTTGCACCCCACGATGATGGAGTCCATATTGGTCTCGACGTCATCATCGACATCCCAAGTTTCAATAGAGGGTCGAAAAAAATATTCCGTATTGAATTCCATATTTCTTAGCAAGAAATTCGCCTTTGCTCCTGAACAAGCGGCACCGGAACCACAAAAATGCAATAAATCGAATTTCTGCAAAGGACGCAAAGTGGACGGAGCTTTCCTGACTGCCGTATTAAGAAAAGTATGAAAATAGTGAGGACACTGTTCTCGCGTGTGCACAATTTCTTATACACGCGATGCAAATCCAAATACGTTAAATGGACGTAATCTTTGCTAAGCTGAAAAGCACCTTCCTCAAAGCAAATTGCATCATTTTCCTAACTTAAATTTATTCATTCATTACTCGTATTTTTGTGCCAAGAACATAAGCTCGAAGGTTCTCTGTCTTCTTATAAACTGGGGCGTTAGAGAAGAGCAAGCCGATTTTAAAGATTATTAACTTCATACAACACGAGTAGCAAGCATGCATTGAAATAAATGCAGTTTAATTGCAGTTAATTTGGACATTCACATTCCTAGAGATGGGAAATGTTAATATTATCCGGCTTTAAACATTTTGGTGGAATTTGTCTAGTATTGTTTAGGACCCTTAATTTAATTTGGTGTAGTGGTGAGGTTTCTTCGTTTCGTAGTGGTTTTACCAGAACGAAAATTGTGATACTGCCCGTCTCTATATTTCCGTGATTTTGTTCACGTGCCGCTGTGAATCGTTGTTTAATGCTTTGATTGACACATTGCAATCTGTTTTCACAATTTTGAGCTGCCTGCTTTAGCGTAATACTTAGTCCCGGTCTTTCAAATCAAGTGAAAGAGGAAAAAAAAGAACAAAAAAATGATAAACTTTGTCGTGAATTCACCGAAAAGCAGTTTAACCAAAGTTACCGGTGTTCTGATTGCCGCGTTCTTTTTGCCGGCAGCGACAACGGCATATCCCACAGGCGGGGAGGAGCGAGGTCGCCTGGGCACCTTCCTCGATCTCTTCAGCGACTTGGCGAACAACGTCCTCAACACGATGGTCAACGCCGCCGGGAACACCTTCGGCATAGTCGGCATCGCAAGGCCTCCATACGCGCCGGCGGGGCAACCGCAGGCGGCGCCCTAGCGACCGTGCAGCCCAACATCCTGGAGGCGCTGAAACGGCGCTGGCGGAGCTCTCGCCTAGGAGGGTTGCTTGGTTCCTATCGGAAACTGGCGCTCACAGCGGACTGTGTGAAATATAACAAGATGTTCATGCACCCGTCATCATAAGCGTTCGCATTAAAGGGTGTTTTTACAGTGTATTTGTGAGCCTCTGTTTCATGTCGTACTTCAGTAGGCTTAGTTCTTGGGCTAGTTGGTATACTTGATTTACACTCATAGTTTTTCAGCGCAACGGCACACGGCCAAAGAAAAGAAGCAGGAAGAGCAGAAGGACGAACACAGCGCTGTGTTCGTCCCTCTTCTCTTCCTGCTTCTTTTCTTTGGCCGTGTGCCGTTGCGCTAAAAAACTGTGAGTTTCAAGTCGTAGAGGCCTTGTTTAGCCGATGCAACAGCAAAGTAAATCTGCCTACTCGAAATGAGACAACATTTCGTAGCAACGCTGACCAAATAAAATTTCTAACTCGCATTTCAAATACAAACTTTCGAACCCTTCCTCCAAATCCTTTCACAGTGTTTCTGAATTTGACTGTTTCAAAAAAGAAAACTACGATTACTTTCTGATACTATTGTGGTAAGAAAATAAATGTGTGTCAAGTGCACGAAATGGATTTTATACCTATGAACAAACAGCGCCATTATTTTTCAGACTCATCCACACAACATCCCACTAATCTCACCTTTCACTTCTATAGTCTATTTTAAAGAAAATTCGCTCTATCTCGCACCTGAAAGTATGTGTAAGAATGAAATTCAACCTCGGAACGGGTGTGGCGCATTTTACGGCAGATTATATACAGCCGCATACACAGGAACGCGGCTGAGCCAGAGGCCACATGACGTAAACATTCATTATCCATTTTAGTCGCCGCGGTGGCTTCCCAGTTATGGTGTTAGGCTGCTGACGAGAAAGACGCGGGTTTGATTTCGGCCGCGGTGGTCGCATTTCGATGGAGGCGGAATAATACAAGTCCGTGTACTGTGTGATGTCAGTACTCGTTAAGAACCCCAGGTGGACGACATTATCCGGAGCCCTTCACTACGGCGTCCCTCATAGCCTGAGTTGTTCTGGGACCTGAAACCCCTTAAAATCAAAACCGATGCATTTTCTTTTCATTTGATGGGATGTCAGTGCGGCGGCATCTTCACAAGGTAGCGGGTCCGCACGTAGACGATATCTTTTGCCGCTCCCCGCTCGCTGAGCGTCAATGAGCCAGTGGTCCAATGGCTTCGCTTCGCAAGTCGCGGCTACGTCACCAAACAACTTTATAAAGCAACAAATTGGCACGGAATAAGACACTTAAGGATTCATGGTAGCGCTTGTAGTGTCTCCCCTCTTGTTCTGTGTTTTCTGTCTTAGTTTGCGCTGTTTTTCCACCATGTATTCACACCAACTAGGCCAAATGTCTGCTTTGCTACACTTAAGGATTACTGATACCTATGCTGTTTGCAGCCATCAAGGCTCTTGTCCGCGCAAGCCCGTCGTGAAGAAGTCTCCTTGAGGTAGAAGCTCTTCTGGCAATGGAGAAGTTGGTGTCAGCATCTTACGCACCACAGGGGTGCTTCTGACCCAAGCAGCAATCATGGCTTCTGCAACAACAACCTCGCCTAATCTAACCCATCACAACATCGGCAAATGCACCATATTTTAGTGGAACGCTCGTGGTGTACAGTGCAAACATTCAGATTTACTTTTGCTGTCATAACTTAATCGCGTGTTGGAGACCAGTTGGGATTTTAACGGCTATCGCCTCCTTCATTCGCAGCGACTAGACAACGTCAGCAGGTTATTAGTAGACTTCCGTAAGGATATTTCGGCTTCTATGGATCAAGTCCCGCCTCACAGCAACAAGGAGTGCATGTGTGCCCTCACCGCAATTGGTAGGCAAGCATACACGCTCATTGGTGTATATGCGGAGCCAGGCCAGCCACTAGACATATCAAGGCTTGAAAATTTAATGTCGATAACGCCTTCGCCGCATATTATTTGTGAAGTCTTTAGCACTCGCGATGAAATCTGGGGCAGCTCACACAGATGTACGCGGGGTAAGAAACTTGCCAACCTTTACGCAAAGTATTCAATTGAGCCCCTAAACGACGGCAGCAAAACCTACCTCCGAGGTGCGACAGACTGCCAGCTGTATTGATGTAACCTGCGCAACAAGTGCCGCTGCTCAAAACTCCTCCTGGTGTACTGGCTTCGAAACACGTGGCAGTGATGCCCCACGGTTACACGGTTTACACGGTAATTTACACGGTTTACATTTGCGTTTTCATGGAGCCCCTATTCTCAACAAGAGGCAGCTCGTGTGCAATTCATGTGTATGTGTTAATTGCATGTGTCGGTGTGTGTGTTCAAGACATGGGTTTCACGTGCGTCTACTCACCGCGATGAGAGTGCCAGCCAGTGTGTGTGTGTGGACATCAACCATGAAACTCATTGTATTATGCCACCATCAACCTTCATTCGCACTTTCCCTTTCCATCTTTCCCTTTCCTCGGTGTGGAGTAGCAGGCCGGGGCCATGTTACCACCAGCCGACCTCTCCTCCTATACCTCGCATTAAAACTCATTTCTCTCTCTCTCTTACACCTTCCCAACTGATCGGCGTTTCATCCTACTATTACCTTGTCGTTCTCGCTCCTCTACCTGCAGCACTACCCTGGGGCCGGCAAAATAATCCATAACCTTCAGCGCAACATTCCCTGCTCCCCCTTCATTTTCTCCTGCGCTTCTTCAGGCCCATTTCACATTCTGGTAATATTCCTTCTTCGCAGAAAAATCCACTGCCATTATATGCCGAAACACAAAGAACCGCGTCGTGTTTCTAACCTTCGTCTTGTTTCTCTTATGTGCTGCCTCACTGAGCATTTGAAACATAATTGCAGACGATTACGATAGCCGGAAATTAGAAGTTTGAGAGCAGCTCTTCACACGCCAGGTGAGCTGGTGTGTTTACGTGCGTGCGTGTGCGTGCGAGTGTATGCTGCCCACCCCCAGGGTCTTCTCAGCCTGCCAACTTCTAGCTGGTGCTTCGCCCTGCTGCTTGGACGACTGGTTACGCCGACAACGCCTACGATGACGCTGAACGCAGGAAAGGGTTCATAAGAGCTGTGCTGTGAATTGTCGCCTTAGTTTGTTTGTTGTGGCGCCATGAATCAATAAATGTCCTTCCCCCTACTTTTATCCGCTGTCGCAAACACATTTGTGGTGAATACTGTCTCCACGGGCTCTATAATAATTATGTCCTCTTCTCGTACCTATTAACACCGCTTTCTTCTTGCCTTTGATGTACACAAGCCTTTTGACCATGTCACACAAGCTCCAATCTAAAACCCTTGAACCACAGAAACTCTGGTACACCCACACCTGTACGCTCACACCCTAACTTTCTCTACAACTTTACTCTCATCTTCGCTTTAACTAACCACAGTTCCTTCCTCCGGGACTCTATCCTCTTCCGTACTCTCTTCAACCCAGCCATGGGTCGCCTCCCACCACTCTTTGAAACACTGTCCCCTACCTGTTGCAGCCAATTTATGCTGACGCCATCATTTTCTGGATTATCACTGGCTCCTTGGTGACTGAAGACTGAGAAGTGTGAACACCTCGTAGTCTCCATTAAAAAAAGAGAAACCGATGGTGAACTCAAATCGATTTACCTGCATGGAGTTGCAATCAAAAACGCTCCCTCTCTCCGCATGCTTGGTTTAACCATTCAAAATTTCGCCATTCGCCAGTCTCTGGTTCTCGCCTCAGCGCGTATATCAATTCACCCGCCTCCATTCTAAGGTGCGCCTCCAGGCGCCATCGTGGCCTCGAGGAACCGGCTGTGTTAGTTCGATTGACGCACTCAATTATTCCCGCGTTCTTTATTAGGTTCCGTACGCTCCTCTAAATCTTTCTCAGCTAAACACGCTCCAGATCTAACTCCGTAAAGCCACATGCGTCCACTCGAGGTCGCCACTAATGCGTCCATTTGTCTTCTCTCCGCCATGACCCCTTCGCCACACCTGATTGAGAGGGCATAGTAGTAGCGCTAAAAAAAAGGACGACAGGGTAGAAGAAGACAACACAGGCGCTAGACGTCAACTGACTTTATTCTCAAGAACAACAACGAATTTATAGGCGACATTCAGGAGCATAAAAAAATCAACAATTGGATCGCATGCGTGATGGCACTTCCCGATACAAGAACCTCAAATCTTTAGTGCAAAGATAAACATTTGGTTTGCTCACGCACGTTTACCTTTCCAAGTGAATGAGAAAGGCTTCCAATACTTCCTGCTCTGATACTCGACCAGTTGCTGCTTTCCAAGGTGGTAAGCATCATCGCCTGCGTGATGGCACTTCCGCGGGAAGTGCCATCACGCATGCGATTCAATTGTTGATTTTTATGCTCCTGATTGTCGCCTATAAATTCATTCTTGTTCTCGAGAATAAAGTCAGTTGATGTCTAGCGCCTTTGTTGTCTTTCTCTACCCTGTCGTCCTTGTTTTTTTAGCGCTACTACTATGTCCTCTGAATCCAAACACCAACTAGCCAAGCTTTCTGCCTTAAATACCACACCTGAGGGGACCATCAACGTGCACCACCTTGGCAAGCAGCAACTGGTCGAGTATCCGAGCAGGGCCGAAGCAACCTATGCTCAAGGGCCGTAAGGCACCATCGTCTACACTGTACCACCTGTCCGACTACCTTGTACGGCCCTACCAACCTTTCTATTCGCCCTCACCACAGGAACATGAAGCCTGACACTATGATCAGTCGCCGGAGTACTAGGCACGATCACACAGCAAACTCATGCGACCCTCATTGAACAATACCAAAGAGCATAGTGCACCAATTGAATTCAGCTTATTTCATTTGCGTCCATGTGCGTTCACATGGAGCATCAAAATCCAGCTCGGCGTGCTTTTTGTATCCTACACTTCAAAGCAGCCGGCAACAAACAAGGCTTAAGACAAGGAAACAACACGATGTTTAATACACCTTAGGAACACACTAAAGAGGCAGGTAGTCTTTTATTATCGGAATGATTCAGAAGGCGCGCACTCTTAGAATGTCTAGATTAAATCTATGGATATTATGTCCTGCTGGTGCAAGTATGTTTTAAAACGGTGCCATACCGGGTAGGCTGGCATTGATTTCAGTGAAAGATTTTAGGGATTTCATTTGGAGTCATATCGTAGTTCGTCACATATTTACAATTCCGCCTCAACCAAAGAGGCTACAGATGGAGGTATGAAAGTAGGAAATTTTTTCAGCAGCGAAGCTTGTAAGGTGCGTGTGGGGATAGAGGCCTCATGAGGCGTGTATTGCTGGCAGTCGTGTCTACGAAGGACGGCCGTTGTCTTTTCAAGGAGCAGCATCGGTAGTCGTAGGAGTTGGCGTTCCGATGTGAAACAAACTGAGACCTTGTTTGATGCCGGTGTCGACTACGCTGATAATTCCGTTGAAAATATCCGAGATTAGGCCGGTGACTGCACCAAGCTCCGAGGCGGCTGGTTGAAGGACAACTGCGTGGAAAGCACAAAGAAGGGCAAATAAGGGTTCTGATTTCCGTTCTGTCGAAGCATTGAAGCGTCGAAGGAAAAGACACAAAATAATTTTTGTGTCGGTGTCCTTCCTGTAAAAGTAACCAGTCCAGCTCTTTACTAGGCAGTCACTTGTTGACGACGAAATCACTGCTTGCCCTCTTTACCCTCCCATTTAAATTGGACGCTTGTAAAGGCATTCCACATAGCTTTCAAACACAGAGTAAAGATCTTAGGGCTATCGGCTCAGTTGAAATATCGTAGGATCTAGGGGTAGGGTGCGAGCTAATAGAGATGCGTTTTAAAAGACGAAAGAGGACCAGAAATCGATTTATACGATCTATGCACTACTGCTGCCTTGGCAGCTTTATCTTTCCCTCATAAAAATGTTGAACCGTGCTCTGCTCCGGGACAGAGCTCAAAGGCTGGCCTGTCTAAAGCCCAAAACCATTAGCGCCAATTTTCTGAATAGCTGCGACTTCCGAAATTGGTTTGAATTCGAGAGATTGCTTTTAATTTTACCGGCAACTATAAGGACTATGAAAGACTACTTTGGGGGATGTGTCCTTGATACTGTCCCCACATACAATTCAATTATTTCTGTACAGAATGCCTGCGTTGTACTGAACAAAATTAGACAATATTTAGGCCAGTAGAGCAGATGCACTTAAAATATAGGGAAAAAAAAACTGCTTGGCTACCATGGCTTACCCGCCTGCACCCTGTTGTGGCCACAATTCTGTTTCTTAAACAATCTTTTCTCGCGTACTTGAAACCTCACTTAAAGTACGCACGCCATAAATCGATTTTTTGCAGTCTTTTCTTCTGCTACTCCTACTCTTTTTTCCGGGTGCAGCAATCGAAAGTTTTGTAGAAACATTTTCGGGACTATCAGACATGTGATGTGACAATTCTGCAAAAGCAGTTGGATTTACCTTTGATGCTAAATTTGATGGTTTAGCTCTAATGAGTGCTTTTACTCTGAACCAAGGCTTCACACACGCCTCAAAATTTTTCTGGGGGGTGAAGGTGTGCGGAGGCTGCTGGGTGGGTGGCGCTTCTAGGTGGTGAAGGTCGGGTGCGTCGACAGTGGCGGTGGATGGATGGCCAATCCTCTACCTATAGGGCGGTGGGATGCGGAGGTCGGTGGCGGGCAGTGCTCGCGAGGGGAGCTGACTTTCCAACTGCATCGTTGAATTCTATTTCGCCGTCATGTGGAACACACCTCGGACCTCCCTATAACCATGGTCCGTAGAATTTTTCAGGTGCCCTTAAGTGCACCCCCTAGTTGCGTGCCCAGATTGATAAAGGCCGTGCCCAGAATGATAAAGACCGTAGGCCGTGCCCAGATTGATAAAATAAAACAATGTTTTTGAAGGAGTAAGCTGGAGTGAATTCGAGTTCCTGATCGTCGGGGTCGGAGGGGAATGTCCGGTGAGAGAGCGCGAGGGCGGCGGCGTAAGCTGCCTCATTTTCCTCAAGGCCCATGTGAGCAGGAACCCAAACGATACGTCGGTGCGCTGGGTCCCCGGTGTAGACGCTGTTTTGGAGAATGCGGTAGGCTAGATACGGTACCCAGCCCTGCTCGACATTCCGACATGCCCCTCTCGAGTCGGAAATAATTGACGTTGAATTGGAATCAGATGCAGCCAACGCAATGGCGACCTCCTCCGCGTGTGTTATGTCACGGGATCGGAAAGCAAGGCCGTTCAATGTTTTGGATTGGTGGACGGCTGCGGCCGTTTACCATCCCCATGGTGGGGGCCGGAGGCATCCACGTAGAATACGCCGCCTTTCGATCCATAGGGGCGGGCTAGGGCTTCCGCCCGCCCCAGGCGCCGGCCATTAGGGTCCTCACGGTTCATGTTCGCGGAGAGAGGGCGCACGTGGAGGGCGCATCTCCACTGGTATGGAATACGTACGCGTTCTTCCATAAGAGTGGTGTGTTGGATGTGTAGTCGGGCAAGGAGGCGGCGACCCGACGATGTCTTCGAGAGACGTGTGTATTGGTTGGTCGAGTGGGCTTCCCGGAGCTCCCGAAATGTGTTCACCATACCGAGCCCCAGGAGGCGCTTGTCGGAGGTGTTCACGGTGAGGCCCAGAGCCCGCTTAATAATTTTGCGGGGGATGACTTCGAGTGAATCCTCGTCTTGCTTCCGTAGGTGGAGATATGGAGTCGAATATAAAATTCGACTGGATACAAATGCATGCGCCAGCCGTAAGGTGTCCTTACATCGTAACCCCCCGCGCTTGATAGAAACCCGGCAGACTAAGCGGCCCACCTGGTCCCCCACCTGATGGAGTTTGGACAGTGTTGTTTCTGACCGTCTGTCTTGATGTATAAAGAGCCCCAGTAGCCGGACTTCTATATTTTCAGGAATTGGACCTGTCTCAAGAGACAACGAAATTTTGGCTGTGCACTTTGATGAGGGGCGTATGTGCACAAATTCAGACTTTTGGGTGGAGCATTGGAGACCGCAGCGGCGAGCATAACGGCCCACTATGGCCGCCGCCTCCTGCAGGTTCGCCTCAATGTCTCCGAGGAAACCCTGTGTGGCCCACAGGGTGATGCCATCGGCGTACAGCGCATGCTGTACACCTGTGACAGCGCCCAGCTGGGCAGGTAGGCGCACCATAGCCAGACTGAATAAAAGGGGAGAGAGAGAACCGCGGCCTGTGGTGTACCCCTGGTTCCTAAATGAAAGGGGCCGTGTTCCTTATCTTAGATGCGAATGTAAGATTGTCTGTCGGTCAAAAATTGCCGAATGTATTGAACGGCGTTTCTGCCGCAGTTAGTTTGAGAGAGGTGGGTGAGAATGATCTCGTGGGTAACATTGTCGAATGCGCCCTTCAAATCCAAGGCGAGTACGACTTGTCATTGTGAGGGTATTCGGCGGGGTCGAGGACAGCCCGATTGAGTTGTAGCAGGACATCCTGTGCCGATCTGTTTTGGCGAAATCCAAACATGCGGTTTGCGAAAAGGTGTTTGGATTCTATTAATTCGGACAACGTGTTGCGTACCATCATCTCCATGAGTTTGCCCACACTGGAAGTTAGAGAGATGGGGCGGAGGTTGTCCGTGTTGATGGCCTTGCCAGCTCTAGGAATAAAGGTGACCAGGGCGGTATTCCAGTCGATGGGGAGTGGCACTTGCCCAGACCAGACTGAGTTAATGTAATTGAATAAAGACAAGTATGCCGGGTCGGGGAGGTTGGCTAAAAACTTGACTGTAATTTTGTCCCGACCCGGAGCGGTGCCACGTTTCATTTTTGCCAGGAGTTTCCGTGCGTCTTTGCGTTGGGTGAATTAAGGCGCGAAAGAGTCGCCAAGTGTTCCGGCTTGACATTTGCCGCGCAGCCGTGTTTCATCGGGCCACCCAGTTCGAGTCGGCGAGTTGGGCCGCATACTCAGCCGCTCGTTGAGTGAGTTCTGCGATGCGAACTTCAAGTTTCCGGTTGTGCTTTTGCCGGCGCCACCGACGGACGAGGCAATGCCGGGCATCCCAGGGGAGGAGCAGGTGGTTGTCCACATCAAAGACCGCCTCTGGCAGCTGAATTTGTGTTTCGGAGGAGAGAACGCTAGACACCAATTGTTCTGACCAAGACTGGTAGCCTTGTTCGTGTATGGGTGTGGCAGTGTAGTAATTTTGCCCGAACTTGGTCTAATCTGGGAGTCGGGGTGGTGTTGTTGGTCGCGCGAAAGGATGTGTCCTAACCGTAATGCTCAGGAGGCAGTGGTTGCTGCCGATGGTTTCCTCGGTGTTGACCCAGTCTGCATACTGAATGTTGCGGGTGAAGGTCAAGTCTGGACATGCATTTCTAGTCACGGAGTTGCCTATACGAGTTGGATGGACGGGGTCAGTGAGGAGACTGAGGCCCAGCGTTGACGCAAGCTCCGCCAACTTGCGTGCCCGCTTCTCTTCACGGCAGTAACCCCACATCCGAGCGGGAGCGTCGAAATTGCCCACAATCAGGATAGGGTCCCGACCTGCAACTCTCAGCGCGCGTCTAAAGAGGTCCGCGAATGATACCTTCGGCAATTTCGGATTTCAGTATACATTGAGTATGCGTAACGCTGGGTCCTGCTTGTGGAGTGAGAGGAGGGTCGAGATTACATAGGAGTATTCAAGTTGTACGTGTAAATCGACCTGGTTGGCTGTATAACTTCTATGGAAGCATAGACAAGACGAGGGGCCCTGCTCGAACGTCGTATAATTTGTTAGCGTAGCGCCTTTCCCTGGCCCTTGGAGGGCAACCACCGCTCGCAAATGCTCAAAGGTTGATAAGAAAAGCCGGAGGTCGGCCCGCTTGGAACGGGAGCGGAGCCCCCGTCAGTTCCATTAAGTAATCGTAATGGGGGAAGCCGATTTGGAATTTCTTTGTTGCAACGTGCAACCTACTCAGTCCGAGTGACCAATAACAGACAAGCATGCAGCAACAGAAAGAATGATTACGCAACCTTCTATACTGTCATACGTTTTAATGTCATCCGTAATGCAATTTAATGTCATTCACTTAGTACCAAAACTTCGTTATTCTTACATTTTACGGTCATACTTTTGTTTTCTGTAGTGGGCACTTGTGCCCACTACAGAAAGTTTTTTAGAGAGCAGTAATAGATTTAGTATCCACGAAGTATGTTGCACAGTCGTCGCCATTGCTAAGGGTGATAATACAGAATAATAGGTTCATCGCAAATAACCCCACCGAGGCCGTCCGCTCCAAAGCCGACCCAGATCATTGCAATCCTCTTTGCATATTCCCGAAAGGGCATGAGTTTAAGGTCCTGATGATGGTCCTGTGGCCCTCAACGAGCTACACCGGAGATGTCGACAAATTTTATGCTTCGGGTAAAACAAGAAACCATTTGTATAGGTCTAATAATGATTTCTTAATTCTAAAGAACCATGCTAACAACTTCATTAAATTTTTTATCTTAGTAAAGATTACTTCTGTGGATCATCTTTCTTATGCTGATGTTTGTGCCGAGAAAAAAACGCATTTTTTCCCAAAGAATTTTAGTTTCACAGAAATTTCGATCGTAAGGGGTTCTTTAACATGCAGTGTGCGATGTCAGTGTGCGTTAAAGAACCGCGGGCTGTCGAAATTTCCGGAGCCCTTCCTGAGGCGTCCCTCGTCGCCATAGTAGCTTTGGGAAGTTAAGCCCCCATAAACCAAACGAAACCAAATCAGTTTTAGAAATTTTCCCCTCACCCTAGCCGTACTTGCGGCATAAAGACAGAATATGAATGAATAAGAATGAGAAATTGAATGACCATCTTCATGGATCCGCGAGAAAAAAGCTGTCGTGACACACGGCAGTCTGTTTATGAAAAAGGCCGGTGGCGGCGGACCTGTGTTTTATTTTCCAGCGTTCTCGATCTTATAAAAAGCCTTGTTTTCAGGAGAAGTAGCGGCTCAATCCTTACAAAACTCATATATCGATACGAGTAATTAAATTTTCTCAGGCACTCCGTTGTTTTTAGGCTGCCAATCCTACAAGCACTCTCCTTTTTTATATTCGCACATATTTCGCATTATCGCCAGAAATTCGGAACTGTGGGCGCATTCTACCGGAAAATGATGGAGGCTCACAATTCTCGCCAGACAGAATTAAACAAAACAGTAGCCAGCAGAGCAGACATGAGATGGGAGAAGTTCTGTCACCATATGCAAGGCAGTGCTTTGCTCTTCGAGGCGCGAGCAGGTTTATGAAGAGAAACTTATTAATAGATGTACACACTACATGACGAGACCTGTTCGGTTTGAGGAAAGGAAACAAAAGCAATTTGGTACATTTGAACTGAATGCCAAAGCACCCGGGCGATCCTCATGGCTGAGAAAGTCTCGTCCCTGAAACCCTTACTTGAGAATCAAGCGAAAAAAAATTGTCTATGGCTCAGCTAAGGTTAAGCCTGGATATCTCGAAGCGAAAAGCTCTCGCTGCTTCTCAGCCAACTCTTCAGCTACCACTTCTGGATCGGTGCTTCTGCGCCGTCTGACTGTTGCTTCTTCTTCTCCTTCCATGGCGAGTGTCTGCGCCTGTTCTATGGGAAAACGCGCCTTATTATGGTAATGTAAAAGCTTTCAGCGCAAAACGACTAAGAAAGGACGGGGATAGAACACAGACACAAAGGAGCGCTACTCTCAACTAAATTTATTGCCAGATGAAAATGCGCCTTTATGCGCCTTATTATACCCCTCCTTTCAAATGCGCACGGCTGCGGCGAAAGGTCAAACGGTGGCGAGGAGGAGAAGCGGCGGCGCACAAGCGCAGTAGTGCGCGGCGGCGGCGAAAGGTCAGGCGACGGAGTCAGCGCGCGGCGGCGACGACGGCTGCGGCAGCAGCGGCGACCTTCATTCCGCGTGACGTCACTCGGTTTCGCGCATGCACAGCTGTGGCAAATCTGTAGTGTGGCTCACGAAAGCGCGGCGTTGACGAGCCTAGTGAGACATTCCGCTTCAAAAGGCACTGGGCCGCAGTAGAAATGAGAGAAGGAATACTCCAATATTTATTTTTTGATGGAAGATATGTCGAGAAGCAGAAAACATAATATAGGTATCTATTCAACAACATTGAATGATTTCTGAGTGTTAAAATGAACAAAGCTCTGTAAGGCAAAAGTCACGTGTTTCGACTCCAAAAGCAAGCCTCTATGTTCAAACATCCATCAATCTATCCGTCCGTCCGTCCGTCCGTCCGTCCGTCCGTCCGTCCATCCATCCATCCATCCATCCATCCATCCATCCATCCACCCATCATCCATCCATCCATCCATCCATCCATCCACCCACCCACCCACCCACGCACCCATCCATCCATCCATCCATCCATCCGTCCGTCCGTCCGTCCGTCCGTCCGTCCGTCCGTCCGTCCGTCCGTCCGTCCATCCGTCCATCCATCCATCCATCCATCCATCCATCCATCCATCCATCCATCCATCCATCCATCCATCCATCCATCCATCCATCCATCATCCGTCCGTCCATCCATCCGTCCGTCCGTCCATCCATCCGCCGACCGAGATTGTCTTCCCTATACACTAGACAAAAGGTCCCAATCATGTACGGGCTGCTCCACCTAACATAATATAGAAAACATTTAGAAACACAAGTGCGTTTCAGGTGTCTATAAATTTTATTGCGTGGCACACAACCTCGGTGCTGTTAGAAGACGGACGCTCCCTGCTGCTATCATTGTAATCGTCTTACAACATGCTTCTGCGTGCAGCTGTGCGCCATTTAAGACAGAATTCGGACTCGCGTACTAGGAGTGGAAAGCAGCTGGCGTCCACGAAGGGACGCCGAGAGGACAGCTAGGGAGAGCCTCACTTAAGCTGATCTGCTTTTGGAGTTTTAACGCTTGGCGTTCAAACTCCAAATGCAATCGATGGAACCGAAGATGGCTTCATTTAAAAGGGTAACGAGGAGACAGACCCGAGCAGCGGCGACAGCGATACCGATGTATAACCTGAAAGGTGTCACCAACTAGGCGCCGGATATGGCATAAGGGTGCGTAATACAGTTATGTACTTTCCTCGGAATATATGGGCGTTTTCGTATGCAATGTAAACAGCAATACGCCTACGTGAGAGTAAAACTGGAGTAAGCTCTGCTCTAGCGCAAAACCTTTCTGGAGCAGGCTATGATCCCAGCTTCCGAAGTAGGTTTAGGTAACTAAACATACGGAATGCTTACTTTTGGCAGCAACGGAAGTATATTCCCACTGCAGAGTAACTTGATGCAGTTAGGAATAGGAAGACGCTTTTAAATGCGGCACTCGTGGTCTCCTGGTGAGCAAACAGAGAAAACTGAAACGTCGGTAGAATCTTCGAAACTGCTAGAACTTCTCATGTTGTGAAAAAAAGAGAATTTGTTTCCGTTGCCAACTCTAATTCTTCTGTATTCTTAGCGACGACAATCTGTGTCCTGGCTTGGGTAGCATACCATGCCCCTTAATGGAGAGTGTACCAAGTGTTTCAAATTATCGAATACAGGTTTTCTTTTTCAGAGCTGTGAAATATACGTTAATGTGCAGGTGTCTGCGCGGCAAGGCGAAGATAATTGACGCGAGAAAGCGAAATGAGAAGACGATGAATTAGCCAAAAAATTAAGAAATGAACTTCTGAACTTCGGTTTTTGAGGGTCAGTTGTATTGCAAAATTGTAGGTCGTCAAAATCGAAGGCGAGCCCAGTTGTCAAAATGTGGCAATTGGCTTTGTGGCTTGCGATTCCTAACGTGAAAATGACGGTTTCGACAGCTCGTTATGTTAGCTTTCCCACGTTAGGAATGAATTGAGTACCTAGCTTTGTATTTTGATCCAGACAAACAATAATATATTTCCTGCATTTTGTGACGTGGAAGATGTTTACGCTGATCGTTTATAGAAAGCACGTGCATTGACCCCATTTGATGAATGTGAATCTTGAGGAAGCCAGATTAAGAAGTTTTCAAAACTGCCTTTTACACGTCCAGTATCTTGATCTAAAATGCTGATGCCCTAAATATTGACAATTGACTTCACCTCGGAATTACTCATTCGAGCGCACACGCGGTAATCATTGCTGTCAGCGGTGCTACGTGTTGCGGTCAAACCACAGGCATTTCGAATGTGAGAGCAGTATTGTGACGAAGGCGAAGCTGGCAGTGGCGCGGGACAGAGCGCTCGCGCTAGGCCAGCGGCCAATAAATCATCTCTTGTTCATGGTTCATCACGCCTCATTCTTCGGCTGGCCGCCACGTAACATTTTGTGAAGGTACGGGGTATTCATCGGCATCCTGGTCCTGGAGCTTCGGCGTCCTGTGTCAGCCGTGGTCGTCCGCCGTGATACCTTGGCCTGCGTCGCCCGGCTTGCCCCAGCCTCTCCGACCTTATCCGACCTCGCCTTTGCTCCCCCGCCCCGTCCTCCGCCCTGACCACCCGACACGACGAACTGGAAGCGACCCTTGACCGACTTGACTTTCCGACCCCACCGACCTAAGACGCTGCACACACATGAACACGCCGTTTTCCTGCCCCGGCCGGTCCACGCTTCTTAGAGCCTTGGCTGTCGGCTACTGGCGACCTGCGGCCCAGAAGCTTCATGGACCGGGACTCATTCTCTCATCTTTCTCATCCTGGCGGCCAGCACTGCACCATCTTCTGCATACTGTTCAACCCTCCACTCAAGACCATCGCCATTTCGCGCGTCTGTTCGTCACCGATCGGGACGATCGCTCGGTGGCCTCAGGTAGTGTGACGAAGACGAAGCTGGCAGTGGCGGGGGACGGAGCGCTCGCGCTAGGCCAGCGCCCATTAAATCCTTTCTTGTTCATGGTTCATCACGCCTCATTCTTCGGCTGGCTGTCACGTAACAGTAGGACCGCGGTCTGGGTTCAATTGGGCATCCGCCATTTATCATCATGCGTGGTAGGTGAGCCTGAAGTTGGGCGCGCTATGAAGTAAACGCCCGCCAATTTATCCCTAAAGGTAATAAAGAAGTTTTTTTATGATATCATACTGACATGACTCTGGTCCTATCTGTTCTGTTTATTTTTTACATTTCTTGCTTGGAGACTCATTCGCGCTTGCGCAAGTTTTGTACGCACCTCGATTGAAGTATACATTTTTAAGTTGGCTCTATAGTCCCACCGTGTCTTGCGACCATACAAAATGCACATTGCATCTCGCTGATCCTGATACGCATTGTAGCGTGCCCGACTTTTAATCATCTGCTTCAATGATTCACCGTGTTCCTCATCTTTCTCACCCCGTAGCGCCGTCGGGCTGACAGACATCCGTTGGGCCGAAATATACACGTCATTCTGCCCGCACCGACACGAGGAGGAAGCCTGGTTTCTTGGCTGGGGTGAAGCTGTAATAGCCTGCCAACGGCATGCGTGCCCCGGGAATAGAGAGCCGGAGAAAGACTGCGCTTGCCTACTCTCAATGTTAGCGGGTACCATGCAAGCGCTACTTCTATGCCAAAGCTGTGTTGCGAATTCTTTGTTCTTGTCCCACAGGTTTTTGTATTTGAAGCGACATGTGAACGAACCTTTTTGTATTATTTCTGGAGTATTGCTGTACAGGACAGTTGCCAATCATTGAAAAGAATGGCAGAAAATTTCTCAACAAGGCGTAAAGGTGCGATGTGCACGGCCAATTGTCGGTTCTCGCATGACGTGTGTTCCATGAACAGAATGTGCGCAATGCTTGTGAGCTGTAAAGCGTTGCCTGAAGCTAGTTCTACGGCCATAAAATCACGCTAAGAATGCTGCACCTGGTTTCAGGTGCGCTTGCGTCAATGCAAGGTGTTAAAGCACACTCCGTTCGTTCTGGCGCTGTTTGAAGTGCGCAGAAAAACTTGCCCACGCAGGCTACATGAGCGGAAATGAAAATATTTCAGCGCTGTCCTTTCACCGTAGCAACGCTCTGTGTGACGTATAGGCGCACATGTGAAATCCAGCTGCCATGAAGGCAGACTTCCATTGACTTATGATTCAAAGATGGCGTCATTACCACCACACATGGTTTCTTTCTATCATCACTTAATAATCACTACACATATTACAATGTCCTAATCATCACTTGCTCCGTGTGTACCAGTTTTATATATGCTGTGTACTGTAGCACCAAGGTCGTTAACCTCACCTACAAGTGTATACGTACCAAAAAACTTACGCAACTGCAGCAAAATTAGCGTTGGATATTGATAGAGTCGCATGTCTCTGTCTCTATCGCAGTTTTCTTTTTTATGCTTTCAAACTGAACAGCTTAACCGGACCTATTCATTCTAGAGGCCCGTGTACTGTGCGATGTCAGTGCACGTTAAAGAACCCCAGGTGGTCGAAATTTCCGGAACCCTTCCCTACGGCGTCCCTCATTGTCTGAGCCGCTTTGGGAGGTTAAACCCTAATAAAGCAAACCAAACCGTTTGCTCCGAATCCTTTTCTGTCCAGTGCGCCACGCAACGCTATCCCAGAAGTCACGTTTGTGTTCAGATAACAAGGCCGAAACGGCCCTCCTTTCCACATTCCTCCTGTTACTCGAACGCGACTTGCGTAGGCCCAAATGAAAAATTCCTTTCCACCTGAAAACGCCGTTATCATGTTCTCAATGCCGAACTGCATGTAGCACTCTGTGCCAGGTCGCTGAACCTAATATAAATCCTCAAATGTACTATCATTCCTTCATTATTCAGTAAGGGGGTTATGAGTATCTTCGTAAGCTTAACTCACCCTAAGTTATTTGTTCGGGCTAGTCGGTACATTGTTAAAACTGAAGGCACCGCGCACGAAAGACAGCACTAAGGCAGGGACAAACACAGCGGTGTGTTTGTCCCTACCTTAGTCCTGTCTTTCGTGCGCTGTGCCTTCAGTTTTAACTCACTCAGTCCGGTGCCGCCCGCGGCCATCTCATCCCAGAAACTTCTTAACCTCATCTGCCCTCCTAATTTTCTGCCACTCCCCGCTCCGCTTCCCTTCTCTTAAAATCCACTCCGTTAGATCATCGGTTATCTTGTTTCGCATTATATTGATACAGCTTAGAAGTGGACGAAGAAGAAGTGCTCCGCCATCTCGCTTGTGACGAGGAAGAAGAAGTGCTTCGCCTGCTTGCTGCTGACCGCTCGGCAGACTGGAACAGTTCTTGTGTTGTAACGGTGTGCCGTGTAATATTCGTGACAAATCTGGTGGAGGTGCTGGGTACGCTTCCAGACCCGCGTAGGCTACCGAGCAATACGGATCTCACGCCAGTTCACCAGCGCCGCGGCCGCCGCCTCCGTGGAGCGTCCCCTGAATTTGGGCTCCTTCCGGCTGCAACCAGGGCGACGCAACCCCGGTCTTCGGAGGCACCAGCTGCCATGGCAACTGAGACCACGCTCCCGGCGCACATACTCTGTCATCAGCCACGAACACCCCCGTCGTTTCATGGCGACGTGTTCGAGGACGCCGAGGATTGGCTCGGGATCTTCGAACGTGTTGCCCGTTACAACGGCTGGAGTGACAACCGTAAGCTCCACAATTTCTATTTTGCACTTGAAGACTGGGCTCAGACATGGTTCGAAAACCATGAAGCTTCGTTTACGTCCTGGGAAGCTTTCTGCCGCAATCTTAAAGCCACTTTTCCGAATGCAGACCGTCGAGAGCGAGCAGAAGCTGCGTTACACTCGCGCAACCAGCGCCACAACGAGAGTGTACGCATGTACTACGAGGACATGACCCGCCTTTTTAAGCGCGCGGATCCCAACATGACACAAGACAAGAAGCTTCGCCACCTCATGCGGGGTGTGAAGCAAGAGCTCTTCGCAGGACTCGTGCGCAGCCCACCAAGCACTGTGGCAGAGTTCTTCACCGAGGCGGCAACTATGGAGAAGACGCTGGAACAGCGAGCCCGCCAGTACAATCGCGACGTGAACACCTTCAGGCCTGATCCCATCTCCATGCCTCCCGGTATCGACGCGGCCTTTCTACGCGAGCTGGTCCGATCTGTCGTCAGAGAGGAACTGCAGGCCTTCCGTACGCCGTCCGAGACGCCATCTTTCACGCCACTGAGCGAAGTCGTCCGGGACAAGGTGCGCCTGGCAGCACAACAGCACCAGATTTCCGAGGTTCCTCGCCAGCCTGATGTAAGGCCCACGTATGCGTCCGTCCTGCGCCAGGCCTCTGGGTACGACGTCACTGCCGCGACTCCAGCAGTGCTCTCGTCGAGCTCCCCTCGTGGTGACGCTCCGCCAGCCCATCAGCGACCGCGAAAGAGTGAAGTGTGGCGTGCCCCGGATCGTCGGCCCCTCTGCTATCACTGTGGCGAGGCGGGTTACCTCTACAGGGCGTGCCCATACCGCCGCGTGGGCCTGCGTGGTTTCGCGCCGGATGACCCGTGCCCTCAGAACGGGGAACGACCGCAGGAGATAGCATTACATCTGTCGTCGCGCCAGAACCACATCACGTCAGGCCACCAGGAGGCTCGATCACCGTCGCCGAGATGCTACCGTTCTCCAAGCCCCCGTCAAGCCGCAGGCTACTCCGGACGCCGTTCTCCCAGTCCACGCTGGGAAAACTGATTCCAGCGGCCTCTGGAAGCAAGGCCGCTGATGCCGGGACTTGTGAAGATCCTCCTGCGCCACTACCACGCGACGATGTTTCTCCGGGAGCGAGTAGCGACAGCATCCGACGCGCTACCTCCAATTTGTGCGTCAAAATTGACGGAATCGACGTGACCGCTTTGCTGGATACTGGTGCCGACTATTCTGTCATGTGCCTGGCCCTTGCCTTACAACTGAAGAAAGTATTGACGGGGTGGTCGGGGCCTAGCATTCGCACTGCTGGGGGCCTCCTGATTATCCCCGCCGGCAGGTGCACAGCTCGTGTCGATATCCGTGGTTTTGTGTACGTCGGCGAATTTGTAGTCCTCCGTGAGTGTTCGAGGGACTTGATCCTCGGTCTCGACTTTCTCCACACGAACGGTGCTGTCATTGACCTGCACGAAGCACGGGTCACGTTCTCGACTAAACGGGCCGTGGCGCGCACTGACACAGACGACTCACGCTTCACTGCTGTGCGACTTGTTGACGACGACGTAATGGTGCCACCCCGGTCCAGTGCGCTAGTTCTCGTAAGGAACGATTTATTCCACGACTACGAAGGTGTCGCTGATAGCCACGTACCCCTGCTGCTCGAGAAGGGAGTAGCCGTCGCTCGCTGGCTCGTCCAACTACAAGACGGTTGTGCTAGTGTGCTCCTTACAAATTTTGCCAGCGAGTTGCAGCACCTCGCCAAGGGAACGGCTGTCGCCTTCCTGCATGACTTCGCCGTGGTGCCTCAAGTGTGCGCCCTGGAGACAAGCCCTCAAGACCAGGCTCCACCATGTCCTGTCCTTCCGTCCGTCAGAATCAATCCGGATTTGGCGCCTGAGCAGAAGGCTCTCCTCTCGTCGCTTATAACCGACTTCGCGGATTGTTTTGCCACAAGCTCCAGGGTCGGTCGTACGCCTGTCGCAAAGCATCGCATCATCACCGACGAGACTACACCACCCGTATGCCAGCGCCCATACCGCGTTTCTTCGACGGAACGCGAAGCCATTAAAAGGCAAGTGGACGAAATGCTCGCCGACGATGTCATTCAACCGTCGACAAGCCCATGGGCATCACCGGTGGTCCTCGTGAAAAATAAAGACAACACCTTGAGATTTTGTGTCGATTACCGCAAACTGAACAACGTGACCAAAAAGGACGTTTACCCGCTCCCCAGGATTGATGATGCACTCGACAGACTACGTGATGCCAGGTTCTTTTCCTCCTTAGATCTCAAAAGCGGCTACTGGCAGATAGAGGTGGGCGAGCGAGACCGCGAGAAAACTGCTTTTGTGACGCCTGATGGTCTATACGAATTTAAGGTGCTCCCGTTTGGACTGTGCTCAGCGCCGGCACTTTCCAGCGCATGATGGACACTGTCTTATCTGGGCTCAAGTGGCAGACGTGCCTCGTATACCTGGACGATGTCGTCATTTTATCGCCCACCTTCGAGCAGCACTTGGAGCGGCTGCGCACAGTGCTCCGGGCGCTCCAATGTGCGCAACTTACGATCAAGCCTGAGAAATGCTATTTCGGTTTTGAGGAGCTTCGTTTCCTCGGCCATGTTGTCAGCGCGCGCGGTGTTCTTCCAGATCCCGACAAGACCGCTGCTCTCTCCAGTTTCCCGCGTCCCACTGACAAAAAGACTCTTCGACGTTTTTTGGGACTGTGCTCTTACTATCGACGATTCGTCCAAGATTTCTACAGAATAGCTGAACCCTTAACAGCACTGACCAGAGACGACACACCCTTCTTGTGGGGAAGCGACCAAGAGGATGCTTTCGTGGAGCTCCGCCACCGCCTGCAACGTCCACCGATACTCGCCCATTTCGATGACGCCGCAGCAACCGACATACACACTGATGCTAGCAACGTGGGCCTTGGGGCGGTCCTGGTACAGTGGCAGGATGGCGCCGAACGAGTCATCGCTTACGCAAGCCGTACACTTTCGCGCTCGGAATGCAAGTATTCAACGACTGAGAAAGAATGTCTTGCGGTAGTCTGGGCCATCAGTAAGTTCCGCCCATACCTATACGGAAGACCCTTTCGCGTTGTCAGCGATCACCACTCGTTATGCTGGCTGGCCAGCCTAAAAGATCCATCTGGGCGGTTGGCGAGGTGGAGCCTCCGTTTGGAGGAGTACGACGTAATGGTCGTGTACAAGTCGGGGCGGAAGCACCAAGACGCGGATTGTTTATCACGCGCTCAGCCTCCAGTGGACCTGGCTTCCCCGGAAATCACTGAAGACTTCTCTTTCCCTGGTGCTGTTAGCGCAACCGATATGGCGCAGCTTCAAAGGGAGGACCCAGAGTTAGCGCCGCTCATCGCGTACCTGGAAGGCTGCGATAGTCCCCGCGTTCCTCGTGTTTTTCTTCGTGGGCTCAAATCTTTCACTCTGCAGAACGGCGTCCTCTACAAGCGCAACTTTGAGAGCAACACCGCACCATTTCTGCTCGTAGTCCTGTCCCAGTTGCGACCTGATATCTTGAGCGCTTGCCACGACGAACCATCTGCCGGCCACCTAGGGGTCAGTCGTACTTTAGCGAGGATTCGGCAGAGGTACTACTGGCCCAGATTACTTCCATCAGTGCGTACATACGTCAAAACCTGTCGCGACTGCCAGCGCCGTAAGTCTCGTCCCTTCAAACCCGCAGGATTTCTTCATCCCATAGCGCCTCCGAAGACGCCTTTCCAACTAGTGGGAATGGACCTGCTCGGCCCTTTCCCGAAGTCATCCACTGGAAAACGTTGGATTGCTGGCGCGACGGATTATTTGACGCGGTACGCTGAGACAACGGTGCTTGCAAACGGAACTGCTGTCGAAGTAGCTACGTTTTTTGTACACAACATCGTGCTGCGTCATGGGGCTCCGGCGGTTATCATTACTGACCGTGGAGCTGCATTCACGGCCTGCTTGACTCAGCCAGTCCTAGATCTGACACACACCAGCCATAGGCGTACAACAGCGTACCACCCACAGACAAATGGTTTGGTGCAGCGCCTTAACAGAACCCTGGCCGACATGCTCTCCATGTATGTGGATGTGGAGCATAAAACGTGGGACCAAATTCTCCCATACGTAACCTTCCCTTACAATACGGCCCTGCAGGAGACAACGCGGCTCACGCCCTTCCAGCTTGTCTTCGGTCGTCCAGCTATTACTTCTTTGGTTGCCATGTTGCCCGTCGACCCTCAGTGTGACCTAGGGCCAGATCTTGACGTCGCCACTTTCGTTCAGCGGGCTGAAGAAGCACGTCAACTGGCCAGGCAGCGAATACACCGTCAACAGCACGTCGACGCTGACCGCTACAATCTCGGACGGCGATTTGTTACGTACGAACCAGGCGACCATGTGTGGGTTTGGACACCACTTCGTCGCCGTGGGTTGTCCGAAAAATTACTGCGCCGATACTTCGGACCTTACCGAATTCTCCGCCGCATTAGCGACGTGACGTACGAAGTTTCACCGACAACCCCAGGCCGCCCATCGCGCAGACCACCGCATCCGGATGTTGTGCACGTCGTTCGTATGAAGCCGTACCATGACCGTCCTGCTGATTGTACTTGACGCTGAGTGCCACCGGTTCTGTGTCGTGGTAGCTGTGTTTAACTTTCCGTGTCCAACCCATTTTCCCCTCTATGAAAGCGGCCCGCATCGAGGCGATGCTGCAGAGGAGGGAGCAATGATACAGCTTAGAAGTGGACGAAGAAGAAGTGCTCCGCCATCTCGCTTGTGACGAGGAAGAAGAAGTGCTTCGCCTGCTTGCTGGTGACCGCTCGGCAGACTGGAACAGTTCTTGTGTTGTAACGGTGTGCCGTGTAATATTCGTGACAATATGTCCTGTCCAGGCCCATTTCGTCCTGATTTCGACTAAGACGTCATGAACCCGCGTTTGTTACCTTACCCACTATGCCATTTTCCTGTCCCTTAGCGTTAAAGCTATGATATTTCTTTCCATAACTCGCTGCGTTCTATAGAAATTAAGTTGAATCCTTTCCATTAACTTCCACGTTTCTGCCCTATAGGCGAGTACTGGTAAGATACAGCTGTTATATGCTTTCTCTAGAGGGTAGTAGTAAACCGCCATTCATGATCTGAGAGAACCGGCGAAATGTGCTCCACTTCATTCAGATTCTTCTAGATATTTTGGTTATTTAAGGTGTATTCGGCTACCATCTATAATAATAATAATAATAAATTCTTTATTTCACTCATGAAGTGAGGGAGTGCGGGAAAAAAAGCTGAAAATTCAGCTTGACTAGTTCCCAGCTCCCCAGAGTACAAAAAATTCAAGAAAAAAAAAACTTCCACCAAAGCTTCACCGCTTATTTTGACCTGTTTTCCTCTTCCAAGAAAACTTACCATTAATTTAGATTTTATTTTCATATTATTCGTCAGACCGGTCGTGTATCCGATCCTGACACCCTTCCTTATTTGGATTTTTGTACTCGCCGTTGAGCGCCATGGCTGCTGCGCTGTCCCTATAGATATTTGTGAGTGCGTTTGTACTACGTATGTCTCCTCTACACCTTGATTCCACAATGTTTGCACAACTGGTGTGTTTCGAAAATGTCGCACGCGTTCTTCTGTTCTACTACGAAGGCTTTTTGGGGATTGCTTACACCCTGCATATTTCTTTACCGCCTGACTGATGGTGCGAATGTGGCCTGTTGTCGAGTGCCCTTTCTGAAACTTTCGCTGGTCGTTTGGTTGTTCGGCCTGAGGTTACCCTAATTTTATAGGCGATTACATCTGTAAGAGCCTTGTAAGTAACTGACAACGCGCTGATTCTAATTTTTCGTCCTTGACGTCCACTATCCCCTGGATGAATGTAATATTAGCGTAATTTTAAGCTTCGGGTAAACTTGAAGGCGTAAGGCATTGCTTGCACAGGGTAAGAAGTTTTTCTGGCACAATCTTGAAGAGCACAGCCCGCAAGTTTGTACGCTAAGGAAATACAGAACTAAATTTTTGTTCATCTTTATTCCTACTGCCCGACACCAGACAAACCGAAGCACGAGAAAGGGAGTGTAAGAAATTGTAACTCAGAGACAAGCGAAATACAAGTGTGGTATTACCCACGTGTTGAGAATAAGTAAAAAGAAAAATGAAGCCAAACTCATGTGCAGGTTTTCCCGTTGCATTCAACTTCCTAACCAGTGCACGATAAAGAGCCCCCAGTGGTCGAAATTTCCGGAGCCCTTCAGTACGGCGTCCCTCATAGCCTGAGTCGTTTTGGGACGTTAAACCCGATAAACCAAACCAATCAACTTCCTAACTTCCTTAAATTTCCCCATTAGCGGCAGTGCTGTTAAAAAGAACTAGGATGCTCCGATTTGATCAGAAGGCAACGTTAAGAACCTACACAATCCCTGCTAGAACAGAATACACGTGGAGAAATGACGCGCCCCGTATGATGGGTTGTCAACACTCATGTGCTCTTACCTGATAAAAGCATGCATAGAAGGCAGAGTCGAACACTCCAGGAAGGCATCTCTTGAAGTTGTATGAGCGAATTAGAGCCCAAAGTATTACTCAGCTCTCGCCGAAGGCTTTTCCACGAGCAGTCCCAGAGGCCTATTAGCCAGGCGCCGATTTCGTCGAGCGCTATGGCAGGTTGCGACTTCAACGCTGAATGATCGCCGGTGAACGAAACATATGCCGATGACTAACTCTCCCCGGCTTTCGGGGAAATTCATTGCACACACTCGGCGCTGCAGAGGCCGTCCGCGAGAGCGTACGCAGGCGCAGCAGCTGCGGGGCAAGATAGGGCAGCCGCCTTTCGCAGTCGCTGTGCACGTGGCACGACATACTCGTTTCTTTTTATTTACTTTAAAGAAAAAAACACACTGTAGAGTAAAAATAGCAATGTGCACAAGGCAGAGCCATCCCCTTCTGGCTATGATTTGAAACGTTAACGTTGCCATTACGCATGAGCGCAAGCTCACAAAATTCGAAGCTAATCGGCACGAAAGCGCCTTCGACATGTGGATCTGCAAAGATTGGCCTGGATGAAAAATGCAGGGTCGGAAAAGTGGGCGGGCCTCAGCAACTCGAGGTCACTCTACATTGTGAGCAGCCAGCTTGGGCCGGCATTTACCGGGTTAGCTGGTGAGGAACCTCGAAAACTTGTCATCGTTTGTTTGCCTTTTAACAATTTAGTAATGGGTTTTGAATGCAGGAAACGATGCAGAATATACAATTCATTACGTGAACTCACCGACGCCGTCTGCATCGACTTGAGAATTGCGAAGCTGCTTTTGTAAACATGTTCGCTTTTTTGCCCGTAACTTGTTTCCTCAATTTTTCGGCAGTTCAATACGCGAAAACAGTATCCCAAATTCACTATAAGCCCTGAGGAATCCACTAGCCACGTTTAAATTGCCAATATTGCGTGGCGTATTGACAAGATAAAGGCTCTATCGCTTGGAAAGCACTTATTGGGATAGTTGGTTGAACAGTGCTATATTACAGCACACCACTGGCAGGGTGACAATAAACTTAGACCTCAAGGATGTACGCGCTCCTTTTAAAGGGGCATAAACACGTAGTTGTGAAGATTCGTACGCACGGTCGGAAGAGTGCGCGCAAACAAACGAAATTTGATAGGCCATGCCATTATTTGTTTCTCCTCCGCAGAACTGTGTGTTTAGGATACAAGAGGCACTTAAGCACCGCTATCACATATTTGTGCACCACTTTTACTAAGGCTCTGGATGTGACCCCTAGCTAGCGCGAGCTTAAGTTCATAATGGATTCAAGGTTTGGCGATGCGTCTGCAATGGGTGCAGTCCACAGAAGATCGAAAGGGCAAGCCTGTTATTAAATATAGTAATATCCCACTACTAACAAGATGTTTACAGAGCGGCAGCACTGGTCAATGTAGCACCTGCCACATGACAAGGATATCTAGTACGCAATTGCGAACTCGCAATTGTTTGTGTGCGTGCTAGTTAACGATAATTACGTTTCTACATGCGTTCTTTAGTTGTTCCCGGTCTGCCACAGGGCGAATATTTTACGGAGTAGCGTAAGGAGCTCGTTCTCCTGAAAACCCGGCTTTGGCCGCCGTCGTAGGTCAATCGGAAGTAATTCCAGGATATAGACGAATAAGAAAGTAGAAGTAATTCAATAAAATAGAATAGCCTGCATTGGGGTCCGAACTTAGGCCCAGCCTATGCTAGGCGTGCACGCAACGCACACGACACGAAGTGGTTTTTCTTTCAACATGGTATTTATTACAATGATTTGATGTTTTATGTAGATCAGCTATCTACAGACATTCAAGAACACAGTGGCACATCAACACACATAAGCAATGAAGAACATCAACACACATAAGTAATGAAGCCCGATAAAGTCAATTCGTAGCAAACTGCTAATACATCATAACACGATACATCTAAGCAACAAAGAACTAGAAAAAAGGCAATGAACAGCACAGCAGCACAGCACAGCACAGCACAACTCGGAAAAAAGAGGAGAAAAATCCTGTGGAACCAGACATACACGTAGGTACGTGGAATGCAGTGAAAGAGTTGTATATCAGATCCCACTCACATGTGGAAAAGTATATGTTGGACAAACGGGGCGGTGCCTGAATGAAAGGTTGAGGGAGCATGAACGTTCGATGGGGACAGGAACAAGTTCGAATCTGCCTCTTCATTGCAAGGACTGTGAACAAAACTCCTGCCGGCCCATTCTTGAAAAAACCGTTGTTTTAGGTAGAGGCCATGATCTAGTGTCCCGTGAATTAAAAGAACCTTTTCTGATCAGAAAAAAAGGCGCAAATGCTGTTAGCGATGCATCTATCTTCTTGTATAAAACTGAAGAATGCTTTTTAGAAAGGTTTTCCTGAGTAAGAGCATGTGTACAGGTGTTTTTTTTTCCCGTCAATGTAATACCAAGTGTTCAGCGCACAGGCTTTTTTATCACGTTTTTCTTGTTTCACGTGTTTTCTTTTACTGCATTTGTTACGTTTCTTATACAATATCGTTTTGTTATCATACTGTTGGATTCCATTCAGTCATGTTTCTTTGGCCTTATACGCCACGTATCATGCTTTTAATGTTCTTTCGCCGCTTTTTATCGTTTTTAGCTATGTAGTGTTTTCAGTCTTTGCGTCTTTTATCGCTTTTATGACCATTTACATCATTCTGATGTTTGCTGCAGCTGATAGGTGGTGTGACGGTGTGCCTATATATTACGCGTTTCTTTCCAATAAAGGATCAGTTGTCAGTAGCGCGTTGTCCTGTCCACCTTTCTTGTGAGTGTCGTGTTTTGCGCCAACTTTTGTACGAAGAATTATGCACCAACTAGCCCAGCAACAAGTGTTACTTGAACAGCACAGCACTAAGAGTGAGTACCACTCCAGTTCATACTTGGACAGGTAATACAATTCTTTCAGGAGTACCATCATTCAGCAGAAATGGTCATTAGAAGAAAAATGTTCACAATGTCAGTCCATCATGCGTGTTTTCCACAGGCTCTGTAATTCATTTAAAAATAACATATCTAAAGTTTCGTCAAAAATTGCAGTGCAGTGAGAAATTTGGAGAATGCGGTGTCAAATTAAATCTTTTTTTTTTCAATGTCCATTGCATAATGCCCGAGAAGAGTATAGCAGCTTTATAATTGATGAAACAATGCTCAATCATTTCAGGAGCATCACAAAGGTGGCAGTTCAGAGTTGACACGAAAATACCCTTTTTCTCCATCCGCGTTTTAACTGGTAATGTCAAAGTGTGTAGCTTAAAGGGAAGCTGAAACACTTAAAAAAAACGAGTTTCCGACGCATTTTTGCCTTTTTCTGCTCCCTGAACTCAAATATCACATTGAAAATAAATGTAGAGAACGATAAATAGCTTTGTTTTGCAGAAACAAGTGCCAGCCGCCGCAGGCAAGAGCGGCGAGCCCCGTCGCCACCTGTGGTTGGTCGAAACATTCGTGACGTCAACATCGGGTACCGTCGCTCCTGCCGCGGCCAGTCCGGTACGCAGGTCACCAGGATCGAGCACGTGTGCCCGTGTTTATTGTGAATCTGCGCTAAATTATTTTACCTTACGGAAAGCTTTCATTCCACAGTTCAGCTCGGTACTTCCCCTTAAACCTGAAGCATCCCCACAAGAGCATTCTACTGCACTCCCGACGAGTGACAGTTCGTCATTGGCTACCAGCGAAAGCGACGAAGCGATTTCACGAGTGGGGAATGTGAACTGGTAAATATCTCGATTGCTAATCGGTTCCCGCGCGTATAAATGCTGCTTTGTTGATACAGCGATACTCCTGACGAGGTCCGACAGCGCAAGTGTCTGGTTCAGGCATTTGTTTGCTGCGTTGCGTTGCGAGGAGTACGCAGGTGTAATGCAGGCATAGAGCGCGGATAGTCTTAGAGCGCGTTGGCACAATACATTATCCCGGTTGTAAATACAATTTATCGACAAATAGATTCGAGGAACAGGCAGTTACTTCAGTATTTGCGCATGCCGTACGATAGCATGATCTGACTCCGCCGCGGTGGCTCAGTGGTTACGGCGCCCGGTGGCCAAATTTCGATGGAGGCGAAATTCTAAAGGGCCGCCGCGGTGGCTCAGCGGTTATGGTGCTCGGCTGCTGACCCGAAAGACGCGGGTTCGATCCCGGCCGCGACGGCTGGAATTTCTTTGGAGGAGAAATTCTAGAGGCCCGTGTACTGTGCGATGTCAGTGCACGTTAAAGAACCCCAGGTGGTCGAAATTTCCGGAGCCCTCCACTACGGCGTCTCTCATAGCCTTAGTCGCTTTGGGACGTTAAACCCCATAAACCAAACCAAATTCTAAAGGCCCGTGTACTGTGCGATGTCATGGCACGGTAAAGAACCCCAGGTAGTCGAAATTTCAGGAGCCCTTCACTACGGTGTCCCTCATGGTCATAGTCGCATTGGGTCGTTAGACCCCAGTAAACCAAACCGATAGCATGATCGGCGTATGACAGTCGGTCTTGAATATAAGTTCTTTCAGTAAACGTAAATTATTCGGCATGCGCACGTTTGTTTTTCATATCTTTAGAGTAATGCATAACACCATTTTCGACGGTTTGCCTAGTCTCGGCACTTAAACATTACCACAGCTTTTCACCTTCCACCTCAGGTGTTCCTGCATGCACTGCTCTGTAATGAGTGAAGAAGAAGACTGCTCTTGTTGTCAAGAGATCCCCAAAATTACTGGAAAGCAGAAGCAGGCACGCTGCATCACAACAACAAAAAAATTCAAAGATGTGTGCCTAAATAAAGCAGTGCTTCAAGTTGCACTGGCACGAGAGGAAACTAGTCCATCATCGAGAAACGGCAGGGGCTCTGTGAACAGGTGAGAAGGAGCTCATATGGTAGCTTGGGCAGTTTCACTGACCTGCATTCTTTATTTTAGGAGGATGAGGCACGCTGCATATGGGCAGTTTGTGCACCTTGTGTGGAAGCGACTGAGCAGGCTCAACAGAAAAATCCTGCCGAGTTGCGTGCTCAGTGCCATACGCAAAAAATATCCATCTCCAGATGGCAGTTACACAGGATTCAAGCATCCTTACACCTGCTGAGGTATGTACAGTCGCGAGCAAAAAATATTAGCACCGATCACTGGCGATTAGAATTGCGATATCTGACCACGTGGCGCTGCGGTACGCAGACCTGCCTAACGGGCCGTTTCCATGTTTGCAGCCTAGGGGGGGATGGCAGGAAGTAAGCTTTATCAAGCGTGAACCGCCCGAGCGTTGAAGTGCCGGCCCTACGTGACTGTGCTTGCAGCATTTATTTTCGCTCGGTTATGAGCAAAGATGGCTTCTTTTTATTACGGTTTTTTATGTCCGCGATGGTTTGTCAAAAGGAACTTGCGGGAAGAATAGATGATAGCGCTGCTTTTAGCCAGTAATTTTTCTCTCCGTGGCCGTCCGCTGAACCCCCCTAATACTGTAGAATGGAAACGGCCCGGCACTCTCGTTATCAGCCTCTTCGCCACCCGCAGCGCCACGCGTTGTCATTCCGGCGCTCTGGTGTTCCGTCATGTCTGCTAATCTTTTTTACCCGCGACTGTACAGGCGCGGTCAAAAGTAAACGGAGCACGCAACTGCCTTCGAAAATTTTTCACGCGTCACCTAATTGAAATTTCCAGCAGTGGTACGCGAATGTTGGTAGAGGAGGTTGGTGGGCTTTCTTGTAGACAAACAATGCTTCTTCATTACCAATGGAGAAAGCGTGATTGCACTTCGAACGCAATAGCGTGCTCCGTTTACTTATGGCCGCGCCTGTACACATCATGAAGTCTATATAGCTATCCACACAAGCCATTTCTCTAATGTTCAATTATTTGTACCTCCTTTAAAAGTTCATGCAAATGCCAAGCACCTTTATGCAATAAATTTTCATACATGGCTGGCAAGACCAGAGTTCTGTGTAGAGTGCTTCATAAACACACAGATGCTTTCAATAAATTATTTATTTGGAAAGATTTTGCAAGTCAGCATACATCTCACCAGTAAGAAGGTGAACCAAGTGGGCTGTAGAAACCATGCTAAAAATGAGCTGCATGAGAATGAGATTGTAGTTCCCCATTCCCAACAATACAATGATAATTCCAGCTGTTTCATTTTTAGTGCTTTCATTTTCATATCTGGAAATTCCATTCATGGCACCACATTGATTTTCTGCGCCTGAATTTATAATCGTGCCATTTTCCAAATTAGGCACTGCATTAGCTCACCATCTCCATCACACAGTGTTCCGTAACAGTGTCTTTACACTGACAAGAAGCCGTCACACACTGCTTCAAAGGCAAAGAAATGGCTATATTCAGCTGGCGTTACCTATATTTGCTTCAAACTGTGGTTCACAGGTAATTAATAATGTCATACTGATTTCGTTCGTGGAGACACACAAGAAACAGCAAAAACATGCCATGGACAGGGCATCCCTCAAGTTTCCTACAGAGGTGAATTATAAAATATGAGAGCAGTCTGACTGAAACAAGGAAGAATGGAAGCTATTTTCTGTATGGTCTGGTTTTGCTCTGCAATGTTGCAACATCAACAGTGCAAGAACACAGATAAGCAGGGACACTTCAGGCAACAGATTACTACCATAACTCATCAGCCCACTCAGTTTGCTACAGAACAAAGTCCTCTTCCAATGACCTGTAAATAATTAACACTATACTATGCCAGCTGTGACCACTGTACCCAAAAACTTTATAATCTCGCCGGTCGCCTCTTGTTACGTTTACCTTCCCTTAAAATTCACTCCCTTTCCTACCACAATTAGAATCACTGGAGTGAACTTCCTTCCAGGGCACAGTAATAAATTTCAGCCTACATTAAATACTACAATAGTCTTAATAATTAAAATTACACTCGTAGAAACAGTTTCATAGAAAGATTGTAACAGTGAAATACTCTTGCAAGAGGCAGATAGAATCACAAGAAGACAGGCTTCCAAAAGTGTAGCAGCACACAATACTCTGGAAGAATCCAGGTAATGGCGCTTGTCAAGTGCAACGAACCTGCTTCAGTTGCAAAAAAATGTACACATGCAAAAATGTTTAAAGCACAATAAATCATGGAAGTATGTGAATTAAAAAAGCGAACAAGGGGCATGATCAGCAGGCCTTGCCTCTAAGGAAAAGTTCGGAACAAAAACCATAGCCAAAAGCAAGCAACACAAGTTAAAAAGGAAATATTGCAGCAGAGAAAGCTGAAAACCATACTATAAGATGGGTGCATTTATTGGCACATTTCATATTATCAAGCGACCTGGGCGAGGAGAAACGAAGAATGATAAATGGTGAGAGTGACGCTAACACCACTAATTTCATCTAAGTGTGACCCCTATTAGTACGCCACGACATATAAAGCATACCAGGCTGAACAAGAGCCAAAGAACTTTATCGGCACATCAACTCAAGAGGCGAGAATTTGCATTGTAAGGCAGATCGCTGATTGAAACACAAAGATCGCCATTCACAACTTACAAAATTTCTTCAACTTCAAACACATCAATGTCGTCCAAGTCTGAACCAAGGAAGGCAAAGCCGCAACTGAAAAATTCCAATAGTGCAATGGCTAAAACAGTGTTTGTTTAACCCTTTATCCTCCAATTTCTCAGAGCCCCACTTCAGATGGTGCCTTGATCGTGAAACGAATCTACCTCACATTTAATGTTTGCAGATGACCGTCAAACAGGCGTTAATGAATGGAGTCAGCTGAGACGAGCACCTTGCAGACTAACACAGACCAGTAGTTCATTGCAAAGAAAGCTTCAATAACCAGTTTGTCCAGTCAATACTGTTCCTGTATGAACTGCTCGTTAATATAAAAAGGTGGAATAAAAAATACAGATTTTGCAACTGCTACAAGAGGCAGTGCATTTGATACCCGCATATTTCTTGGACGCAGTACATGTATAATGAATTTTTACCGGCCAAACCCAGGCAAGCGGCTAAAAGGCACCCCTTCGTGCAGGGCTTTGCATTAATTCTAAGCATCTGGGTATTTTAGCATGGACATTAACGTTCATATATGAATGTTAAAGTGCCTTTTTAACCTAAACATCACCGCAGAAAAAGAATGGCACAGTCGCAACCGGTATTCAGAAAGTGTGTGTACGACGTATACTACCAGCTGAGAGACTGCAAAAAAAAAGAACATGAAAGTTCTGGCTCTTCATACTGATGGTACTCCCAAGATATTTTAACAACTGAAATCACTTGCATCACTTTTGCCTAAGTCAGAAAGAATCGGTTGGGAACAAATTATCATGGGAGAATGCAACAATTACAATGGCACCAAGTGTATCAACATAGTTCAAAAACGACAAAGGAGTACTAAGTCCAATACTCAGAATATGCATCCATTTGTTCTTATACACAAGGGGGCTTGACAATCAGGACCTCTGATTGCTGGACGCTACCATGACATCAGAAACCACACCCACAGTAAATCATGAAAAAATATAGTACAAGGCTGTACAACACGCTTGAGCGATTCAGAGAGCTTGGAAACTCCAGCTGTTGTTCTAGCTCTAAAAAAACAAGCGTTTTTCTTCCTTCTTGACAGGTTCAATGGACCCCTGTGGCTAATTACTATGTTGCCATATCCTTACATGGTGAAAGGAATTTAAGCCCATGACTGCAAGTGTTCTGAGAAACTGCAACACGAACTTTTAGCATAAAGAATATACGTACAAGACTGAATGGTACACCGCAGTGTGATATACGAGGTCCAATGCCTGAAAGCTGCAAGTGGACTATTGGGTATGGAGTAGCGGAAGGCTCTGGTTTAATTAGGCCACCTTGGGTCCTTCAATGCCTACTGATATTGCGTAGCACACAAACATTTCTGCATTTTGCCAGCATTAAAATGCAGCCGCTGCCGCATAAATGAAGAGGTGTGCACAGTAGACATGAATAACTTCAAAAAACAGCAACATTAACAGCTTCAAACCATATGAGAATAGTGAGCAGGCTAGTTTTTGGAGCTTCATTCTGGCAGAGAAACAGAGCACAAAATGACACAAGAAGTATACAGCACAGCGTTCCAGCAACACTTCTAGATACGTATTAGATACACAGTCCATAGTGAGAGATGCACCTTGTGCGTTCATCTAAAGGCATTCAGCGGGAGACGAAACTTGCAGATGCTACCAAAGTCTGTCTCCTGCACAACGCATGACAACAAACGCACACAATGCATCTCATACTGCATGGATGCTGTATGTAGAACAGCTGGTACAGCACTAAGTTATATACTTAGTGTTCTTTTGTCCTTGTTTGTGCACTGTTTATCTGCCAGAATAAGCTTCCGACAAGCAAGAGGAAGGTTTTACAGTTTTTCATGTCTGCACATTGAACCTTGACTGTCTGTTCTGCACAACATCTTTCTTTGCCACTCGAGGATAGCAGCTGCTGAGGGGCGGCGGAGTTGGTGAGGCCGCCTTCTGCTTCTTTCTTGACTTGTGCTTGCCTGCTTCCGACTCAACGTAGTCCATCAGCTTTTGCACATAACCTGTGTAAGCAAATAAAACCATTGTAACCTGTGGGGAAATGCAATGGCTCCATGAGCCTACCTAATGTGGGCTTTTCCTTCACAGGACAAGCAGTAGGTGCACTACCTCTTGCTTTTGAGTACTTCCCATTCCACCGAGCCACACCATCTGTTATGCATGCTTGTCTTCTTTCACAGTTCTCATTATAATGAAGTAGTGTAAGTCGCGTCCTTAAAAGGTGCATTTCATCAAAGCATTCATCAGGAAATAAAAAAACTGCATTGCACCTGCATCACCTGGGTCGATGCAACATGCATGAGCTTCCCTCCAGCCACATTCAGCGAGCAAATTACTTCATACTGCATTCAAAACATCGATTATTTATATTTGAGGGATCTTGTAATAGTGCAACGCTACGAACCTGAACACAGGATGAAATGTCAAGTGAAAATCTAAAAGCGTTTTCGAACAATGCTGTATTTAATTTTGTCTCCTTTCACGTCCCTGTCTTTCGCGCAGGTAGATTCACCACGACACCATACCAGCCGTTAGAAGTTTAGAAGTGTTTGCAATTATTGGGTTAGTGCAGTCTTCACCTTCTACGCCCTGACACTAATTATTTTGTACAAGCTTCCCCGGCACAACGGCTGCTTCTAGTGGCTTGACTCCGAACAGCAAGGGTGTTGGCAAGTGCACCCTCTGTAGTAATAATTCCCCCCGATATGGCTAAGAAGGTATGCCCATTGGTGTGTGTCTGGTCGCTGTTGCCAGCACAACTAGAAAAGTTCCGACACTAACACTTTATACAGTACCTATGATTGTCTTCCATCAGGCTCACCACAATGCTAAGAACATTAAGTCGAGGAATTTACCTGGCTTTCATTCCAGGATTAGAATACTGGCAGGACTTCGGAGCAAAATGCAGCAGCAGGGCATGAAATGCTTCCAACCCGTAGGTTTGAAACCTTGTTGAGAGCAGTGGCATGTCAGATAGGAGAAGTTTAGCTGTTGCAATCTCGTCCAGCTTCCTGCATGCCTTGGAGTCTTGAAAAAGTGAGGTATAGCCATTTTTGTTTTGTTTAGAAACAACCATGAGCACACAATGCTATGAACTTGTCACGAGTCAGGTTTTGTGGAATATACTAATGCAATTACAAGTTGCCACGGGAGAAACCAAAGCTACGCAATAAGTACGTCAGTAGTTTCGGATTTTAGAGAGAAATGAAATTGCAATGCACACTTGAAAAAGATAAACAGCTGCGTTTCCCCTATAGACAAAGCAGTTTGTTCTGATGAATCCATTTTCTAAAGTCAATGGTGTCTAAATGTCACTTGTTTACATCTTGAATGGCAAACTGCAATCCATAGCTTTGCAGCTGACGGTAACTAGTAAAGCCAAAATTCTGGAAGGAGTTCTTTACAAACCTGCTTCCCTTGCTGCTCGCAATTACATGTGCTCATAATCTACACAACTTAGTGATGTTTCAATTAATTTGCAATGCCTCAGATTCAAGTTTGACAAGGCACGTCACATGAAAGCAATGTGTTATCAGGAGAGTAAAAAGATATAAAACTTCTTATAAAAAGATAAAAAAACTTCTTAGCAAAGTTGCCCCAAATAACAAGCAGAAAAAATGCCTGAATGAAGCCACTTTCTGGGCTGAACGTCTCCATGAAGGCACACTGGGAAAAGCTGCTCTTCATGTGTGTGAATATTTCTGATATGATTAAGCAGCGACGTCCACTTCGGAACAATCAGTTCTTTATGTCCATCACTTGATGCTGCCGACCAATAAAGATGATTGTTGATGGACTGAATCCACGGCTCAAGTTCCTCCTGGCCAGCCTTTTTGGCAGCTATCTGCAGTTTTTTGCAAACCCCTGAAAGATGTTGACTGAATGAAACCACGATTGTCTAAAACATCTTGCTACACTAGGTGCAATGAAGGCTGCTCATGGTACCTTTTGCTACATGCCAGACGTCAAACTCATGTTTGATGTCGCTCCTTTCCTTTTTGAAGAAGGATTTTATTTGTGAATGTCTGTCCGTCACCACTCCTTGGACTTTGACGCCGTGACTTTCGAGGTATGTTAAAGCCAGCTCAAGACCCCTTCGTTCCATTCGGCAACTTCCACCAGTTTCATTGGACTGAAAGATATGATTCTGTTACTGCAATTTTACATGTAAGAAAAGTGTTGCGTTAGGTTTCATGGCACGCCATGAAAGGGCAGCATTATTAACATAATTAATGGTGAGGAATAACGCCAAGCCCTGGCAGCAAGTAAAATGACAGCAAAAATTTCAACATACCTGCACGACTTCAAAGGGCAGTATCTTGTTGCGTTCTACATCTAGAAGTGTATATGTGCCAAACTTTGCACTAAACCCCGGCGAGTCTGCACGCCCATCACCAGCGAGTGTCACAGCCTTTTCTTGGGCTTCCGCCAGTAACACAGCTTGCTCTTCTTCCCAAACCTAAAGAAAAAATCACACACTTCATGGATGAAGAACTTTAAAATCTTTTTGGAACCTCCACTTACTTTTTTGACTGCAGGCCACAAGTAGGAACGCTGAATATTAAAAAATGTCCGGTTGGTGACCACTTGCACACCAAATGAAGCCAGCATCTTTAAAGTGGTAGCGGCATTGTTCCCTGAAGAAAGGATGGCTGCACACAGCTGCAGGTTGAGAATAGGTTGCTGATGCACTATTTCCTGGTTTGACCATGAAAAATGGTGGCCAGCTCCACACTGACTCTGCACCTGCAGCAGAGTCCCCTCACAAATCATCACTACATAACAAGGCGCCAGGCAGACTTTGCAGGTTATGAAAAGCTGTTTCAAAAATTCTTCTCTGACCAAAAAGATGCGGCTCTTCGTCTGTTGTTCGGAACTTGGCTCCTGTGATGCACGACCAGCTTCGAACCTGCAAAAAAGTCCAATATAAAATTGAGGTAACAGCGGACATCCATGCAATAAGAATGCAAATTTTTAATCTTCCCTGGCAGTCAGCACTTAGAGAAGCTAACTAGTTTATGCATTTCTACATAGCTAAGTTGTTTTACTTCTAGAGAGACAATTAAGCAGGAATCAACATTGTGAAATTTACGTGCTCTGATTCCAGCTCATCCAAAGGGCTGTGATCGTCGGAGCTGTCCTCATCAAGCACAGGCTCATCAACAAAATCTTCAGCTTGAGCTTCAACACGGGGCTGCGCCATATTTACTTGTGTTCCCACATCAGCAGTGCAGCTGCCAACCTGGATACCTGAAAGAAGGTGCGCAAGAGGTATAAGTGGAATAGTGTGCATAAACACAACTCGCACAGTAATTAGCTATTTGTAATGGGCACAAAAGTACATGCTCTGCAGCACACTGTATTTAAATCTTTGATAGGCATCCTTTTTGAACAACTGCGAAATTAGTATGCAGCATTCACAACTTACCAACAGAAACACCACGAGACCTTGCCTGGATTTTCTTCGTTGACGTCAATTTTTTCAAATCTGTTTGTGAAGATTGGCTGCATGTTTCTGCTGGTAACGGGGTTTGTGTGGCTGTTTCAGCAGTCTTGGTGTTGGCCTCTGCAACTTGTGCAACAACCATCTGGGTGCGCGGTGTGTCTGGATGTACAGCATCTGCCAGAGACCTCTCTTCACATGCCGCTGGTGGCGGCGAGTTGCCGAAAATGAAAGACCCTGGACTAAGCGCATGGCTGTGCTCCTCTAGTGCTGCTTCAGCTGGAATTTCCGTGCTGTCATTTAGCAGCTCGGCCAATGTCTGCAACAACATGACACAGAGGTTCATGACTAATTATAGCACAAGAGATAAAACAGGTCGACATTTCATTCCCTGTCTTTTCATACCCCTCCACAAAACACACCCTACTCCTGCTGTAAAAGCGATTGGTACAGACATAAGTTGTGAATATCAGCGTTTTCCCTCTGAAGATCAAATGCGGCCGAGAGCCGGTATCAAAGGTACTCATAACAAAGGGGATTTTTTTTAAGGACGACAAAACAGTGCAGAGTGAAAATGGTACGTGAGCTAGGCTAGGGAAGTCATGATTTCACGCAAGCAGCTTTCGTGTTCAAGTTCATTTTGCAGTAGATAGCAGAATTAAGTAGAGATTGCGCCCTACACCACGTATGGACGAGCGGTGGTGGCCGCCGAAGTTGAAGCCTGTCGTCCCGCGGCAGTATTGGTTTATTTTGTTTTAACGTCCCGAAGCAACTCAGGCTATGAGGGACGCCGTAGTGAAGGGCTCTAGAAATTTCGACCACCTGGGGTTCTTTAACGTGCACTGATATCGCACAGCACACAAGCCTCTACATAGAATTTCGCCTTCATCGAAATTCGGCCGCCGCAGCCGAGATCGAGCCCGCATCCTTTGAGTACGCGGCAGTATGGCGAGAGGGGCAATGTGCGTACCCTTTTGAGTACGTCAGGTCCCGGTGAACCAAGATACGCAGAGTGATACATTCGCGGATCAAAGAGCATACAGATTAAGTCCTTGTTCAACCGCTTCCTCGACACCGAAAAAAGGAACTCGGGGAAAAACGAACAAGTAGGAAACAAACATCCAAATACACCTCATGCATGAATCCCCACAAACATGGACGATCAGAAATATTAGAAGACACAATAATGCTCGGTAAAGCATCAACTAAATTTACTTCTAGGGATTCACGCACTACTGGGTGTGTAGTGTCCAGGAAAATATGAAACGTGAAACCATCTGCCGGACATATAGGTGGACTAAACCGAGGCCGCCAGCGCTTATAGCCCGGAAAACGTTATCACGCCTCAATGATTCAAAAGACCAATCCACACAAAAGTTTCGAAAACTCTGTGGAACCGCTGGATATAAAGTCTTGTGCAATGAATAATTTGCATTAAATAATAAATTTTTGTGGCGAGTAGCAGGTTGCATGCGGGCGCCCGGCCAAAAATCGAGATACCATGAACACAAAAGTCTGAGCATATCGCTCAATAGTTGGCACGTGGTTCCGACGCTCATCAAGCAAGGCCTGTCTAACTGGCTCCTCAAAGGGCAGAGCATGATTGCGGCGGGATCGTACACGGGCCTCTCGAAAGAGTTCTGCATCGGTCATTTTAAGGTGACACTTTATAGTGCAATTTCTTGTGTGTGCAGCCGTGGAGCCTACCATTCAAGTTCGTGCAAATTATAAAAGCTCTGAAGCAGCCATTTCTCCTCACCCTGCTTAAAGTAAGACCTCATGGAGACGATCTCAATAGCTACGCCTGGAACTTCCTGTTTAAACATCTCCCAAGCTGCAAATAATTGTACTGCCATAGTTAAGCAAGATTCCAAAGCTGTCCTCACTCGCTGCTTGAAGTCCTCCTCATTTAAACGAAAAAGTTGGCTACCACAGTGACCACTGTGACTTAAATTTGGGATGGGCACATTCTCCAATCCGCGCAGTGATCGTGGCATGATCAGACAAAGAAACAGGCTCTAAAAGGGCTTTAAGAGCTCTAAAATTTCGAAGAAGGCAGAGAGAACTTTAAAAAAAAAGACATTTTAGCCGGCGTGTCTATTCGCTGACATGTTACTCTGCTTAAGGGAGGGAATAGGGGATTAAAGATGGAAGAAGAGGGCTAGAAAAGAGTGTGGTGGTTGAAGAGGGCTGTAGCGCAATAGTTTAGTGCAAGATGGATTCTTTGGATGAGACTAAACTAATGTTCTATGCCTGTACAACGCGGTGATCTGTAACAGGCAGTGCCATCGCACAGTATACAGGCCTCTAGAATTTCGCCTCTGCTTAAATTCGACCGACGCGGCCGGGATCGAGCTTTCGTCTTTCGGGTCAGCAGCCGAAAGCCATAACCACTGTGTCACCAGGTCACCAGGTTGTTGTCATTCCAGGTCTTGAAGTGGACTAGTTTGTGTTGTAGTGAATTAAAACTACGTACCAGCGTTTCTATTGCAGGCTTTTTCATGCTTCGCACATCACATTCATCGTTCAGCTGATGAAACCGTAGCCGCAGCAGCATCTAGAAGAAATTCAAGCATAAATTATTTGGTGGTTGTAAGCGAATACTGTGCAGCGACCCATGTATCCTAACATCTAATGCGTCATATGAAGGAAGAAAACACACAGCTAAAATTCGGTGTTTAGTCCTTTGACGCAACAATCCTATTGTCTCACCACACTCATTTGTCTTCTGTACTTCGTAATTCTCTTGTGACAGTTTATAACTCAGGCTGAATAGCAAGCAATCTGTGGCGTACTACTCAAGGATGCTGTCTTTTAAGGCGGAAGGAAGTCTTTAATGCCTTATTGTTGTAGGAGTAGTCGACAGAAATGTCACGCTTTTCAATCGGTCGAAACGGTCGTGACGTCACAGTGCGCGCATTTCAAACGGGGCCAAAGGTACTTTGGCTAGTAACCATGCAACCAATTAAAGGGATGGTATAGTGATGCTCCAAGTACAATAAATAAACAAACAAAACTGAGAAGGTGATTGGTCGAGTTAGGGGATGGAACCAGGCTCTCCGGAGTGCGAGACGAGCACGCTAACCACTCCGCCATGCAAGCTCTATGGTATGCAAAGAACAAAGGCGCGTGTAGTGAATACGGTGTCTTCGTTCACTACCATCTTCCTCCGTCCCCTGACAGAAAAAAAATAAAACAGCAACAAAAAATTGAAAAACAAAATTGATAAACATTAAGAACAAATAAAAAGAAAAGAAGTTAAAAATAAATAAAATTAGAAAGCTCAAAAATAATAATGAGAAAATTAAAAATAATCAAGACATCAATGCAAACCAGCGCACAAGGAAAGGCCTTCGCCTTGCAGCACTTTAGAGAGCCAAAGTGCCCCTTGAATTTGTTTTTTCATGGTATGCAGATAGTTCAATTACCTAGAACATTGCTGCACTGTAATAAACACCATGTTTAAAAAAAACAGCGGTATCGTAGTGGTCTCATGCAGGGGTCTTTGAAGCTGATCTGTTCGTGCCGTCACGGATTTGACTCTCAGTCGTGGATATTGATGACATTTCTTTTACGCGCCTCTTCTTCTATGCGGAAATACATCGGTATTAGACAATTTTACTATGCTCCGACCTTCCAGACAATTGCTTCACACTATAAACAGCTGATTCACCTTCCCAACATCCCATCGTACGTTATATTCAAAATACAGTGAGTTCTGGCTGCAACTGCAGGCAAACTGCCACATCTCACCCTACTTCCCTCATCGCTACCACCCTGCCTTCGCACTCCTTCTGTACTTCAATATGTGGGGCGGCCAAGACCACTTTCGTACCCAACCTGTCGGTATTGCCCCACCCATGGGAGTGCCCCCCCCCTACCCCACCCATCCCTCTCATGGGAAACTACCCAGCGAATTCCTCAACTTACTGGCCAAACATGGGTGGTGGACAGAGTTCTCCGTGAAGCCCAGGCGCGTGGACTCTAGGACAAGTATGAGCCCGCCGTTGTTGATTTTTTTTTAAATTTTGCTTCAAGAAAAATTGTTACTACCAGCACCGGCACCCGTATCTGCCAAATTAACCCGTTGTTGTGTCATCTGCGGCAGCCTTATCCGCTAAAACTTCTTGAGCTTATCAGCACACATATCTTTTTGACACCCTCTCCTGTGATTTCCTTCTCTTGGAATCTAATCCTCTACCCTTAACTAAAATAGGTTGCCTTGCCTTTGCAATACATGCCCTGCCCATGCCCTTTTCACCCATTTGAACTAGGACATCGTTGACTTGCGTCTGTTCCCTGACCCACTTGTCTAAACGTGACACATACTTTTATCAAAACGCTGAGTAGGGCTAGTTGGTACGGATTCATGACATAACAGCGCTCGTCCTGTGTTCTCCTTTCTCTGGTCCGTTGTCTTTTGCGCTGTTAGGAACATAATTTTATTTTCGTACCTCGCTTGCGTTGCCCTTTATTGAACCCTTTGAACCCTTTCTTCAGCCTCCACCTTTCTGTCCGATTAGAGAGAACCGATAACATAGAGCAGTTATATACTTTTTTTTATTTTCCTGCGGGACAATGAGGAATTGCCATTCATGATGTGAGAGTACCTACCAAATGCGCTCCCCGCGATTCCTAAGCTTCTTGTCATTTCACTCTGATGGTCTGGATCTGCGGTCACTGCATTACCGGAGTAGGTGTACTTCTTTACAACTTCCAGTGCCTAGCTACATATTATTAACTAGCACTTTGGGTTGGAAACCCATAGCCTAGAGGCAGAGGAACGCCAACAAATGAAACGAACGATAAGCGGCAGTAACGTCGAGAGGCGGTCGGGGCGGAACTTAAAGTTCTCCACCAAAGCCACCAGCGTGGTGTATGAACTTTGTGCCAAGCAGCCGCCGAGCGGCCGTTGTTTTAGAAGCGCCATTACACTCCATCGCGCAGTGAGGATACACCCTTTGCTTTAACAAGCCAACAAACAACAAAAATGAATAGCGCGCTGCGCTTTGCCACTAATTGTCTCGCAAAAAGTGAGGATTCTTCCGCGCGACACAAGGTCAAGGGGTGCCATAGAATGGGGTAGAGTACAAACTCATCTTCTGAGCTTTGCATTTTAAATAACATTAGTCCTACAAAATGCGCAGGTTACTCCTCTTGGTGCAGATCAAGCCCCGCGCTCTAGCACCTCTGTAGGGAATGCCATTACAATCAGAACCAACGGTAAACCTAGGAAGGTTACAAACTGCGGGAAAGGGCGAACACAGTAGGTAAAGCAACGAACTCAACACCAGGGGCGCAGGTTGCGGCGAAGTGTTTGCTGAAAGACGCGAAAGCACAGGATATTTAAGGAAGGAACCCAAGGAGAGCGACCAACTATGTCACTCGCGCACGTAGGAAATAAAAGCAGGGGAGTTAATTGTACAAAACAGCTGGTAATAATTAAGGCGCCTCAAGAAACAAATCTGGAATCGCCTAACACATGAATGGTTTGGCTTATGTGGGTTTAGTGTTTTAAAGCGATTCAGGCGATATGTCTAAACAAATAAGTGGAGTAAAGGAGAAAACTAACTAAACAAACAAGCTGTATGGCATCCTAAACGGTAAAATGAAAAGCAGCAGTTACAACAGTAAAAGCGCTTGTGAAACAATGAAACGCGAGGTGACTGCCGCGATGACAAAATGTAAAACAGAGTAAAAGTTAAGGTGAGGATGTAAAACATGGTAAGTATTGTGAAAATTAAAAAAACATGCATGACGTCAGGGTAATAGCAGTGAGCAAATTAATGGAAATAAAATGAGATAAAAGATTGAAACCATGCCTAAAACTCATAGACTAATAAAGACGGAAATGGTGAACAGAGCCCGTGTAAAGGTAAAAAAAAATACTAGAAGTGGCTAGTGTGCTGTGCGATGTCAGTGCACGTTAAAGATCCCCAGGTGGTCGAAATTATTCCGGAGCCCTCCACTACGGCACCTCTTTCTTGCTTTCTTCTCACTCCCTCTATCCCTTCCCTTGCAGGCGCGGCGGTGGTGTCCACTGATATGAGTTACTGCGCGATTTCATTTTGTCAAAAAAACAATTTTCAATTCTCGCTATGAAGAAGGATACCCTGCAGGTTAGATCCTACGTGCATCGCGTTGCGCATATAAAAAAAAATGGCGAGCGATACGAGGCCAAGATCGCCTTCTCGGCCGCTTCTAAAATTAGCTGGGTGTGCCGTATGATGACTAAAGATTAGGTCCCAGTGCAGCAAGAAGACGTCAGAGGTCCACCAAGTGTATTTCGGGGGTTGTGTACTATTTGCCCCTCACCTGTGGCCGGTTCTGCAGTGGATAAAGGAGCAGATGTTTTAATGAAAGGGGATGTGGGTATAATTCGGCAGAAATGAATAACCCGGGAGGACACCTAGGCCAACATTGTAAGAGGAGCGAAGTTAAGGGTGATGGCAAGAAGAAGAGACCTTGCAAACCGATCTTTGAAAACACGGCTTCTTTGTTCAGATCGAAAGACTTGACGGAGAGGGAGATGGTGGAACCAGTTCACGTAGTAAAAGCCGCCGCGGTGGCTCAGTGGCTATGGTGCTCAGCTGCTGGCCCGAAGGACGCGGGTTCGATCCCGCCTGCGGCGGCTGGATTTCTTTGGAGGAGAAATTCGAGGCCCGTGTACTGTGCGATGTCAGTGCACGTTAAAGAACCCCAGGTGGTCGAAATTTCCGTAGCCCTCCACTACGACGTCTCTAATTGCCTTAGTCGCTTTGGGACGTTAAACCCCATAAACCAACCAACCATCACGTAGTAAAACCAAGGGCAGCTACGTCAGCCCGCTGTCCATTTTTTTCTACCGAACGAATTCGCTTTTCTGGAAGGCTATTTCTTTGTTTTTTAGAGCGGGACCTCTACTCATCGGGGTACTTCTTCCAATTTCGATGTGCATGAGGCAACCACCTTCATTGCCTCAGAAGGTCAAACCGAACTTAACTGTGTGATGGTATGGCCCAAGCTGTGGTAGTATGACCACGTGTTCATATGACTATGACCATTAGGTACCTGACCTTGACCTCGTCATCTGATTTCAGGCAGTGGGCTTCACATCGACAATGACCTTCACTGCCTCACAACATAAAACCGAACTTAACTGCGTTGGGTTATGGCCTAAGCTATGGTTGTACGACAACGTGATAGTATGACTATGGCCATTGGTTACTACATCTTGACCTTTGACATTGATCTTGATTGATTTCATTTTTGAGTGTGGAGACCATGCTTAATAGAGTTTTTTCTCTTATAACTATCGTCAAGCAGCTTTGAACCCCATTAATGTTTTTTCACCTTCTCATGCACTGTTTTCACCATTTCTATCTTTACTTGTTGCGAGGTTTAGACCACGGTTTCAATACATTACCTGATTTTATGCACATTCGTTTGCTCATTGATATTACTTTGGAGTCATGTCCGCTTTTCTATTTGCACATGAATATCACGTTTTACTGCTACACTTTCACTTTTACTTTGGTTGATTGTTTCATATTCTGCAATCTACGTAGTCATCTCACGTTTTATTTCCCCACCAGCGCCCTTACTTTTGTTAACTGTTGTTTTTAATTTTACTATTTAGGATGTCATAGAACATGTTTACATTCCGTCAATTTTCGCCTGTACTCCAGTTATGTGGTGAGACAATATATCATCTTTACATCTTTTTCTGCGCTGCTTTTACGTGAATTCTGGCGTGATGCGATTCCAGATTTATTTGTTGATTCGCCTGGCCTCAAGTATTGTTAGCAGTTGTTTTGTTCATTCAACTTTCCTCTTTTTATCTGTTTTCTTCTTTTTGCGCCGTTTCTAACCTTCCTTGAGAATGAACCAACTAGCCAGAAAATTCGTTCTAGATACGTTAAAAGTGCCACGCCCGGTACACGAGCAGTGGTAGGCAGCCCTGACCAACGACAAGCTGGATCAGCAAGCCTGGATCAACCAGCAACTCCCCAAGTCAGTTGCCACCAGGGGAGACTTAGACCAGAGATACCTACCACCCAGCTCCTGCAAATTCCTGTTTTACACAACTGCCGCCGCGGTGGCTCAGTGGTTATGGTGCTCGGCTGCTGACCCAAAAGACGCAGTTTCGATACCGGCCGCGGCGGCTGGAATTTCTTTGGAGGAGAAATTCTAGAGGCCCGTGTACTGTGCGATGTCAGTGCACGTTAAAGAACCCCAGGTGGTCGAAATTTCCGGAGCCCTTCACTACGGTGTCTCTCATAGCCTGAGTCGCTTTGGGACGTTAAACCCCATAAACCAAACCAAACCAAACAAATGTTGCCTCTCTCAGCCTACAGTGTGATTACGCAATGCAGACATGACTACTGAGCTGGGACTGAGTAAAATGCATCTCCTCATCGATAAAGGATATATAGGGGTTAGTTATTGCATGTGCTTACCTCTGTCACCTGATTAAGGCTTTGGATGAGGTCTATTGAAGACTACCTTTTACGAAAGCATGCATTGCCCTTTGGTGTATTAAGTGTAAGGTTATCCTGATTATAATACGATTACCTTGGCGAATACCTTCTAAGAAACCACCAGTAAGCCAGTCGGTCTAATTTTCCAAGTCTTTGACGTTTCGTTTCTTATTGATTAAGAGAATATTAGCCTTCTTCCTGGTACGCCTAAGGTCATACGGCAGTGCGCATAAGAAGGGGCTAGTTTTTCAAGCCCAATCTTCCCGATATCCTTCAACAGATATGGTGTGACGTGATCCTAACCAGCTGCGTTCCCCTTTATTTTAGCTGCGTTCTTCCTTAAGCTTATTTTATTTTCATTATTGTTAGTAGTAGTCGGATGTTAAATTGCACGGCGCTACTCTCTCTTTAATGAACGCCCTTTTTATTTCGGTGACTGTCAAGATCAGTGTTAGAGTCCTCGGCTACTCTATCGTATCAATACCGGTGATTACACCCTCCCTGTCTCTGCGACGTCATCTTTCGCACATTGTCACCAGAGTGTCGCGAGTCAGAACCAGACGAGGGCAAAAGCTTCTTCAGCTTCGAGTACATATCTCTAAGAAATTAAACGTGCCTCTGCTGCCGGACAAGCGACAACAAAGCATCGAAGCACAAAACTATCGGGTTTGAAGAACAGCAAAAATTTGATTTCATCCTTCTTCACTGCCCTTTGAAAACGTCTCCCAGATGACTTTGTGGGCATTATAGTTAGGGCATGCCCTAAGTGCCAAAGCTAAGAGCAGTAGTAGTTTAGAACTGTGTCAGGTTTGCATTTTTTACGTTGTGTCAGGTCAGCATGAATTGTGCCTCAGTATTCATCTGTGAGAAATTCGGCACCAAGAAGACAAACTCCAAACTCTCCTTAGGTGGCAGACCAACGACGTACTGACGTGCGCTCCTAAGTAATGAAAGTGAGTAAGTCTGCATGAAGGAGTAACCTACATGCTCTCTCTCTGCACGGCAAAACAACATTCCGTTTATTCATAAGTTGTCATACATATACCAAACCGAAAAAAAGCGTCGAAGAATTGAACAAAACCTAGTCTCCATGACTGCACGAGAAGCCGTTGTTAAATCCGAGCATATTGGTCGCCTGCAGGAAAAGTTGGATACATGAAATTAGGATATGGTGTGATATAGAATACTCTTCGCCCAGAAAGACCTCCAAAATTCCCTCGTCACCTGCGCCATCCTGTCATCGCACTATATCTCCATAGTGAGAAAGAAATGTTGGTATAACAGCTCGTTTTTATGCAAAATAGCTATTGTTTTGTTTCGTAATTGCAATTTCATTGCGCACCGAGAAAATATTTCTTGTGCACGGTGCGCAAAGTAGAATGTGCCGGAGCACTTTGATAATATAAAGCAAAGCAGCAGAGGACACCTTCTCGATTTTTCGATTTTGTCCTTCAGCAAGTTTTTGCTGAGCCTTGAAGAAGCAAAATAAACCTCATCTCTCTAACAATGGCAGCTGCGTCGGGCGAACTTTCTTCACTTTTGAACTTGGCCTCAAACTGTCGCATAAAGTTCCTTCTCGAGTTTCTCTGCCTTCACGGTTCTAGCGACCAATCGCGTGCGATGACCAGAGTCGGTTTGTGAATGGGGTGTAGGGCGCGAGTCAATCGACGACAAACGATTGGGGCGAAGCTTTATGATGCTTGCTTGCTGATGCGCGAATCCACCGGCAAGGGGCTTATAATTTTCTGACGCAAAAGGTGACCACATCTCTCTGTCAAGATTGTAGCTACGCGGAAATACTTCTATGTAATAAAAACAAAGGACAACATCAAGAAAGCAACAAAGGGGCACTAAACTTACAAGTCGTGCTCTTCTGCCGCTTAATCCTCTTTCCTGTTTGTCGCGATGTGTATATTTTTTTAACTGTGGTATACCAACTCGCCTAGTACGTCATATTGCTATACATGCGCTATGTTCGCGACATTTGATGGCGCTTTGAGCGCCTTAAGTGGAAAGACTCTCGCCAGCTTTAAAATGACAGTGGCCGAGAACGGCTGTCGGTCTGGCAATCGCCGTGTACAATTGCAGCTTTCACCACCGCTGAGTTTTGTTAATTCGAAGGCCAAGGTTCGCCGAACAAACAGTTCCCTTCGAAGAAATCGAGCTCTCTTCTTGCTTGACTGACGTCACCGCTACGTGACATTTGACGAGGGGCTGTCCGGATGTCCAGGGCTGTTTCAGCTCCTCAGAGCCGCCGAAAATCCCGAGCCGTCCGCAAAAATTAATAATGGAAAAGCCGCCGAAGCTACCTGTACAAACACCTCTCCAGCCCTTAACTCGAACAGGAAAAAAGGCACGATGTCGACTATGGCCCCATCCACAGAGTCGGCTCCGGTTATCCTTCAGCACTCCCAAAAGCCGCCCAAATAAGCACTGCCATATGAGAAAGGAAACACTTGATCACTTTTAAGAGTCGCATTGTTCATTAATATGCATTAAACAGAACACCGAGCAGAACTGTGGCGTGAAGAACATGAAGCTCGCCTTCATCTACGGGAGCCAATCAAACGGGAAGTGCCCAAGGCCTGCATCATCTCCGTCGGAAACGAAAAGAGAAACCTTTGCTATAGACATGCATAAAATACCCAAATGTGGCGTGGACCACAAACATACAGCAACTACAGCGGTTTTTCTTACGAGCCAATTCCTGCATAAGCCGGGTGAAAAAAGTGGTCTTTTATAATGTCAAGTGTCAAGGCGTCACTTTCTGCTGCTCTGATCTCACAACAGAAGAATGGACAGTTGAGAAGAGGTTGTACGCATGAAAAGATAGCAAGACTGGGCTCTGGAAGCAACCCTGACCGCTTATACGAGCGAGATACAGATACTGGTTACGTCTCTGTCTTTTCTAATCTTCGTTGCACACATGGCCGAGTTTTACCATTCTCACTATAAAGAAAGTCTTTTCCTACTACCGTCGAATATTGCATCGTAATGCCGTCTCTATACTAAATTTTCTAAAAATTACGCATTTACACCACCGCCGAGAGATCGTTCAGTGTCTTTTGCTACTGCACCTATTCATCCTGCGTTTAAAGAAGGTGGCGTTTATTTCAACGGGACCTCGCATGTTTGCGACGATTCACTGTGCGCATAGCATATTAAAAAATCGGAGCTAGATAAAGAATTAGTTTCACCTCCATATACTTTTAATATTCGTTACTCACATGGACTGATTTTAGCATTCTTATTATAAGGAAAATATTTTCCTAAGTCTGTCGAATACATCGTAATGCCGTCTCTATATTGACTTTTTGTAAAATTGCATACAAACGCCACAGCCAATCGCTCGCTCAGTATTCTTTTATAGTGCAACCACTCGTCCTCCGTTGTGAGAATGTGGCATTCATTTCGACGGGACCACGCACGTTAGCGACGACTCACTAAGTGTCATAATACACTACAAAATTCGGAGCGAGATATAGAATAAGTTTCACCGCCATATCCTTTTAATATTCGTCACTCACAGAGACGCCTTTTAGGGTTATCATTGTATAGAAACTATTTTCCTAAGTCTGTTGAATATGACGTCATAATGCCGTCTCTGTATTGGCTTTTGTAAAAGTACATACCTACACAACCGCCAGGAGACCATTCTGTTTCCTTTTAGGGTGCATCCGCCCATCCTGCGTAGGAGAAGATGGATTTCATTCCGACACGACAACGCAGTTAGCGACGACTATCTGTGCGTATAGCACTCTACAAAATTTAGAGCGAGGTACAGAATAAGTTTAACCTCCCTGCCCTTTTAATATTCCTTATTCACATGGACGCATTTTAGCATTGTCTGTGTAAAGAACCCCTTTTAATTTGTCTGTCAAATAGTACATCGTAATGCCGTTTGTATATTGGCTTTTTGTAAATTTACATACCTACACCACCGCCGAGAGAACGTTCAGTTTCCTTTGATGGTGCATCCACCCATCCTGCATTGTGAGAAGATGGTTTTCGTTTCGACAGGACCCCGCACTTAGCGACGACACACTGTGCACATAGCATACTACAAAATTCGGAGCGAGATACAGAATAAGTTTAACCTCCCTGCCCTTTTAATATTCCTTATTCACATGGACGCATTTTAGCACTCACTATGTAAAGAACCTCTTTTAATTCGTCTGTCGAATATTACATCGTAATGCCGGTTGTATATTGGCTTTTTGTAAATTTACATACCTACACCACCGCCGAGAGAACGTTCAGTTTCCTTTGATGGTGCATCCACCCATCCTGCATTGTGAGAAGATGGTTTTCGTTTCGACAGGACCCCGCACTTAGCGACGACACACTGTGCACATAGCATACTACAAAATTCGGAGCGAGATACAGAATAAGTTTAACCTCCCTGCCCTTTTAATATTTCTTATTCACATGGACGCATTTTAGCACTCACTATGTAAAGAACCTCTTTTAATTCGTCTGTCGAATATTACATCGTAATGCCGTTTGTATATTGGCTTTTTTAAATTTACATACCTACACCACCGCCGAGAGAACGCTCAGTTTCCTTTGATGGTGCATCCACCCATCCTGCATTGTGAGAAGATGGTTTTCGTTTCAACAGGACCCCGCACTTAGCGACGACACACTGTGCACATAGCATACTACCAAATTTGGAGCGAGATACAGAATAAGTTTAACCTCCCTGCCCTTTTAATATTCCTTATTCACATGGACGCATTTTAGCATTCCCTATGTAAAGAACCTCTTTTAATTCGTCTGTCGAATATTACATCGTAATGCCGTTTGTATATTGCCTTTTCGTAAAGGTACATACCTACACCACCGCCGAGAGAACGTTCAGTTTCCTTTGATGGTGCATCCACCCATCCTGCATTGTGAGAAGATGGCTTTCGTTTCGACAGGACCCCGCACTTAGCGACGACACACTGTGCACATAGCATACTACCAAATTCGGAGCGAGATACAGAATAAGTTTAGCCTCACTACCCTTTTAATAATCTTTACTCACGTGGACGCATTTTAGCACTCACTATGTAAAGAACCTCTTTTAATTCGTGAGTCGAATAGTACATCGTAATGCCGTTTGTATATTGGCTTTTCGTAAAAGTTCATACCTACACCACCGCCGAGAGAACGTTCAGTTTCCTTTGATGGTGCATCCACCCATCCTGCATTGTGAGAAGATGGATTTCGTTTCGACAGGACCCCGCACTTAGCGACGACACACTGTGCACATAGCATACTACCAAATTCGGAGCGAGATACAGAATAAGTTTAGCCTCACTACCCTTTTAATAATCTTTACTCACGTGGACGCATTTTAGCACTCACTATGTAAAGAACCTCTTTTAATTCGTCAGTCGAATAGTACATCGTAATGCCGTTTGTATATTGGCTTTTTGTAAACTTACGTACCTACACCACCGCCGAGAGAACGTTCAGTTTCCTTTGATGGTGCATCTTCCCATCCTGCATTGTGAGAAGATGGCTTTCGTTTCGACAGGACCCCGCACTTTACGACGACACACTGTGCACATAGCATACCACAAAATTCGGAGCGAGATACAGAATAAATTTAACTTCCCTGCCCTTTTAATATTCCTTATTCACATGGACGCATTTTAGCATTCCCTATGTAAAGAACATTTTTTAATTCGTCTGTCGAATATTACATCGTAATGCCGTTTGTATATTGGCTTTTCGTAAAAGTACGTACCTACACCACCGCCGAGAGAACGTTCAGTTTCCTTTGATGGTGCATCCACCCATCCTGCATTGTGAGAAGATGGCTTTCGTTTCGACAGGACCCCGCACTTAGCGACGACACACTGTGCACATAGCATACTACAAAATTCGGAGCGATATACAGAATAAGTTTAACCTCCCTGCCCTTTTAATATTCCTTATTCACATGGACGCATTTTAGCACTCACTATGTAAAGAACCTCTTTTAATTCGTCAGTCGAATAGTACATCGTAATGCCGTTTGTATATTGGCTTTTTGTAAACTTACGTACCTACACCACCGCCGAGAGAACGTTCAGTTTCCTTTGATGGTGCTTCCACCCATCCTGCATTGTGAGAAGATGGTTTTCGTTTCGACAGGACTCCGCACTTAGCGACGACACACTGTGCACATAGCATACTACAAAATTCGGAGCGAGATACAGAATAAGTTTAACCTCCCTGCCCTTTTAATATTCCTTATTCACATGGACGCATTTTAGCATTCCCTATGTAAAGAACCTCTTTTAATTCGTCTGTCGAATATTACATCGTAATGCCGTTTGTATATTGGCTTTTCGTAAAAGTACATACCTACACCACCGCCGAGAGAACGTTCAGTTTCCTTTGATGGTGCATCCACCCATCCTGCATTGTGAGAAGATGGCTTTCATTTCGACAGGACCCCGCACCTAGCGACGACACACTGTGCACATAGCATACTACCAAATTTGGAGCGAGATACAGAATAAGTTTAACCTCCCTGCCCTTTTAATATTCCTTATTCACATGGACGCATTTTAGCATTCCCTATGTAAAGAACCTCTTTTAATTCGTCTGTCGAATATTACATCGTAATGCCGTTTGTATATTGCCTTTTCGTAAAGGTACATACCTACACCACCGCCGAGAGAACGTTCAGTTTCCTTTGATGGTGCATCCACCCATCCTGCATTGTGAGAAGATGGCTTTCGTTTCGACAGGACCCCGCACTTAGCGACGACACACTGTGCACATAGCATACTACCAAATTCGGAGCGAGATACAGAATAAGTTTAGCCTCACTACCCTTTTAATAATCTTTACTCACGTGGACGCATTTTAGCACTCACTATGTAAAGAACCTCTTTTAATTCGTCAGTCGAATAGTACATCGTAATGCCGTTTCTATATTGGCTTTTCGTAAAAGTTCATACCTACACCACCGCCGAGAGAACGTTCAGTTTCCTTTGATGGTGCATCCACCCATCCTGCATTGTGAGAAGATGGATTTCGTTTCGACAGGACCCCGCACTTAGCGACGACACACTGTGCACATAGCATACTACCAAATTCGGAGCGAGATACAGAATAAGTTTAGCCTCACTACCCTTTTAATAATCTTTACTCACGTGGACGCATTTTAGCACTCACTATGTAAAGAACCTCTTTTAATTCGTCAGTCGAATAGTACATCGTAATGCCGTTTGTATATTGGCTTTTTGTAAACTTACGTACCTACACCACCGCCGAGAGAACGTTCAGTTTCCTTTGATGGTGCATCTTCCCATCCTGCATTGTGAGAAGATGGCTTTCGTTTCGACAGGACCCCGCACTTTACGACGACACACTGTGCACATAGCATACTACAAAATTCGGAGCGAGATACAGAATAAATTTAACCTCCCTGCCCTTTTAATATTCCTTATTCACATGGACGCATTTTAGCATTCCCTATGTAAAGAACATTTTTTAATTCGTCAGTCGAATAGTACATCGTAATGCCGTTTGTATATTGGCTTTTTGTAAACTTACGTACCTACACCACCGCCGAGAGAACGTTCAGTTTCCTTTGATGGTGCTTCCACCCATCCTGCATTGTGAGAAGATGGTTTTCGTTTCGACAGGACTCCGCACTTAGCGACGACACACTGTGCACATAGCATACTACAAAATTCGGAGCGAGATACAGAATAAGTTTAACCTCCCTGCCCTTTTAATATTCCTTATTCACATGGACGCATTTTAGCATTCCCTATGTAAAGAACATTTTTTAATTCGTCTGTCGAATATTACATCGTAATGCCGTTTGTATATTGGCTTTTTGTAAATTTACATACCTACACCACCGCCGAGAGAACGTTCAGTTTCCTTTGATGGTGCATCTACCCATCCTGCATTGTGAGAAGATGGTTTTCGTTTCGACAGGACCCCGCACTTAGCGACGACACACTGTGCACATAGCATACTACAAAATTCGGAGCGAGATACAGAATAAGTTTAACCTCCCTGCCCTTTTAATATTCCTTATTCACATGGACGCATTTTAGCATTCCCTATGTAAAGAACCTCTTTTAATTCGTCTGTCGAATATTACATCGTAATGCCGTTTGTATACTGGCTTTTCGTAAAAGTACATACCTACACCACCGCCGAGAGAACGTTCAGTTTCCTTTGATGGTGCATCCACCCATCCTGCATTGTGAGAAGATGGCTTTCGTTTCGACAGGACCCCGCACTTAGCGACGACACACTGTGCACATAGCATACTACCAAATTTGGAGCGAGATACAGAATAAGTTTAACCTCCCTGCCCTTTTAATATTCCTTATTCACATGGACGCATTTTAGCATTCCCTATGTAAAGAACCTCTTTTAATTCTTCTGTCGAATATTACATCGTAATGCCGTTTGTATATTGGCTTTTCGTAAAAGTACATACCTACACCACCGCCGAGAGAACGTTCAGTTTCCTTTGATGGTGCATCCACCCATCCTGCATTGTGAGAAGATGGCTTTCGTTTCGACAGGACCCCGCACTTAGCGACGACACACTGTGCACATAGCATACTACCAAATTTGGAGCGAGATACAGAATAAGTTTAACCTCCCTGCCCTTTTAATATTCCTTATTCACATGGACGCATTTTAGCATTCCCTATGTAAAGAACCTCTTTTAATCCGTCAGTCGAATAGTACATCGTAATGCCGTTTGTATATTGGCTTTTCGTAAAAGTACATACCTACACCACCGCCGAGAGAACGTTCAGTTTCCTTTGATGGTGCATCCACCCATCCTGCATTGTGAGAAGATGGATTTCGTTTCGACAGGACCCCGCACTTAGCGACGACACACTGTGCACATAGCATACTACCAAATTCGGAGCGAGATACAGAATAAGTTTAGCCTCACTACCCTTTTAATAATCTTTACTCACGTGGACGCATTTTAGCACTCACTATGTAAAGAACCTCTTTTAATTCGTCAGTCGAATAGTACATCGTAATGCCGTTTGTATATTGGCTTTTTGTAAACTTACGTACCTACACCACCGCCGAGAGAACGTTCAGTTTCCTTTGATGGTGCATCTTCCCATCCTGCATTGTGAGAAGATGGCTTTCGTTTCGACAGGACCCCGCACTTTACGACGACACACTGTGCACATAGCATACTACAAAATTCGGAGCGAGATACAGAATAAATTTAACCTCCCTGCCCTTTTAATATTCCTTATTCACATGGACGCATTTTAGCATTCCCTATGTAAAGAACATTTTTTAATTCGTCTGTCGAATATTACATCGTAATGCCGTTTGTATATTGGCTTTTCGTAAAAGTACATACCTACACCACCGCCGAGAGAACGTTCAGTTTCCTTTGATGGTGCATCCACCCATCCTGCATTGTGAGAAGATGGCTTTCGTTTCGACAGGACCCCGCACTTAGCGACGACACACTGTGCACATAGCATACTACAAAATTCGGAGTGATATACAGAATAAGTCTAACCTCCCTGCCCTTTTAATATTCCTTATTCACATGGACGCATTTTAGCACTCACTATGTAAAGAACCTCTTTTAATTCGTCAGTCGAATAGTACATCGTAATGCCGTTTGTATATTGGCTTTTTGTAAACTTACGTACCTACACCACCGCCGAGAGAACGTTCAGTTTCCTTTGATGGTGCTTCCACCCATCCTGCATTGTGAGAAGATGGTTTTCGTTTCGACAGGACTCCGCACTTAGCGACGACACACTGTGCACATAGCATACTACAAAATTCGGAGCGAGATACAGAATAAGTTTAACCTCCCTGCCCTTTTAATATTCCTTATTCACATGGACGCATTTTAGCATTCCCTATGTAAAGAACCTCTTTTAATTCGTCTGTCGAATATTACATCGTAATGCCGTTTGTATATTGGCTTTTTGTAAATTTACATACCTACACCACCGCCGAGAGAACGTTCAGTTTCCTTTGATGGTGCATCTACCCATCCTGCATTGTGAGAAGATGGTTTTCGTTTCGACAGGACCCCGCACTTAGCGACGACACACTGTGCACATAGCATACTACAAAATTCGGAGCGAGATACAGAATAAGTTTAACCTCCCTGCCCTTTTAATATTCCTTATTCACATGGACGCATTTTAGCATTCCCTATGTAAAGAACCTCTTTTAATTCGTCTGTCGAATATTACATCGTAATGCCGTTTGTATACTGGCTTTTCGTAAAAGTACATACCTACACCACCGCCGAGAGAACGTTCAGTTTCCTTTGATGGTGCATCCACCCATCCTGCATTGTGAGAAGATGGTTTTCGTTTCGACAGGACTCCGCACTTAGCGACGACACACTGTGCACATAGCATACTACAAAATTCGGAGCGAGATACAGAATAAGTTTAACCTCCCTGCCCTTTTAATATTCCTTATTCACATGGACGCATTTTAGCATTCCCTATGTAAAGAACCTCTTTTAATTCGTCTGTCGAATATTACATCGTAATGCCGTTTGTATATTGGCTTTTCGTAAAAGTACATACCTACACCACCGCCGAGAGAACGTTCAGTTTCCTTTGATGGTGCATCTACCCATCCTGCATTGTGAGAAGATGGTTTTCGTTTCGACAGGACTCCGCACTTAGCGACGACACACTGTGCACATAGCATACTACAAAATTCGGAGCGAGATACAGAATAAGTTTAACCTCCCTGCCCTTTTAATATTCCTTATTCACATGGACGCATTTTAGCATTCCCTATGTAAAGAACCTCTTTTAATTCGTCTGTCGAATATTACATCGTAATGCCGTTTGTATACTGGCTTTTCGTAAAAGTACATACCTACACCACCGCCGAGAGAACGTTCAGTTTCCTTTGATGGTGCATCCACCCATCCTGCATTGTGAGAAGATGGCTTTCGTTTCGACAGGACCCCGCACTTAGCGACGACACACTGTGCACATTGCATACTACCAAATTTGGAGCGAGATACAGAATAAGTTTAACCTCCCTGCCCTTTTAATATTCCTTATTCACATGGACGCATTTTAGCATTCCCTATGTAAAGAACCTCTTTTAATTCGTCTGTCGAATATTACATCGTAATGCCGTTTGTATATTGGCTTTTCGTAAAAGTACATACCTACACCACCGCCGAGAGAACGTTCAGTTTCCTTTGATGGTGCATCCACCCATCCTGCATTGTGAGAAGATGGCTTTCGTTTCGACAGGACCCCGCACTTAGCGACGACACACTGTGCACATAGCATACTACCAAATTTGGAGCGAGATACAGAATAAGTTTAACCTCCCTGCCCTTTTAATATTCCTTATTCACATGGACGCATTTTAGCATTCCCTATGTAAAGAACCTCTTTTAATTCGTCTGTCGAATATTACATCGTAATGCCGTTTGTATATTGGCTTTTCGTAAAAGTACATACCTACACCACCGCCGAGAGAACGTTCAGTTTCCTTTGATGGTGCATCCACCCATCCTGCATTGTGAGAAGGTGGCTTTCGTTTCGACAAGACCCCGCACTTAGCGACGACACACTGTGCACATAGCATACTACCAAATTTGGAGCGAGATACAGAATAAGTTTAACCTCCCTGCCCTTTTAATATTCCTTATTCACATGGACGCATTTTAGCATTCCCTATGTAAAGAACCTCTTTTAATTCGTTTGTCGAATATTACATCGTAATGCCGTTTGTATATTGGCTTTTAGTAAAAGTACATACCTACACCACCGCCGAGAGAACGTTCAGTTTCCTTTGATGGTGCATCCACCCATCCTGCATTGTGAGAAGATGGCTTTCGTTTCGACAGGACCCCGCACTTAGCGACGACACACTGTGCACATAGCATACTACCAAATTTGGAGCGAGATACAGAATAAGTTTAACCTCCCTGCCCTTTTAATATTCCTTATTCACATGGACGCATTTTAGCATTTCCTATGTAAAGAACCTCTTTTAATTCGTCTGTCGAATATTACATCGTAATGCCGTTTTTATATTGGCTTTTTGTAAACTTACGTACCTACACCACCGCCGAGAGAACGTTCAGTTTCCTTTGATGGTGCATCCACCCATCCTGCATTGTGAGAAGATGGCTTTCGTTTCGACAGGACCCCGCACTTAGCGACGACACACTGTGCACATAGCATAATACAAAATTCGGAGCGAGATACAGAATAAATTTAACCTCTCTGCCCTTTTAATATTCCTTATTCACATGGACGCATTTTAGCACTCACTAGGTAATGTCGTGCCGGCGCCCACATTTCGCTGGCGGGCCTGTCTAAACAAGCGCTGCGCGCTCGCCGACGCTCAAAGCAGGCCCAGACTTTCTCGGACAAGTCGCGACATGCAGCATGACTCATCCAGCCACGCCGGCGCCGACACGGACCCTTCCTCCTGTCCTCCTCTCCGTCGGTGCGAACTCCTCCGCCGCTCGCTGGCTCTCGACCATTGGTCTAATTTGAAAGGTGGCCAGTGATTGGAGGATTTGAACGGCTGACTGCCGTAACCGTTTCCAGCGGCTTTAAAAGCGGAGCCGCGCTGAACCCGAGCAGCAGACGGGCAGCAGAAGAGCCATCACGCCGGAGCTACGCTCGCCGCCGGGGCCGCCCTTCTTCTGTGTGCTAGCCCGTGGTGCTCTTGGCCCTTGTATCATGTAAAAGCCCTTGTACATACTGTACATAAAGTTCATTTGACTCACCGTCGCCTCGACCGTTTCCTGGCTCGGACTCCCAGTCCCAACAGTGGTGACAACAGTGGGATGCCCCAGTCTCAACAGTGGATGGCAGCTGCGGGATCGACCGGCGTCAGCTACCTCGGCGCGGTGAGTGCCTGATGTTTTCCCCTCAATTCGCCAGACTGCTCTAGCACACGTGATTGTAGTTTAGAGTAGGGCTGTGTGTTGCACTGGAGAGAGCTTTGCAGTTTCGAGCCAAGTCGGAGCGCTTTGAAACGAAAGCTGGTGCAGAGGGAGTAAACGAGGCGTTTTGGAAAGAATAGACCGATTTCACAAGCAGTTGCGCTACGCCACCGCCGCCGCGATGCACTCTGGGAGTTGTGGTACTCCGGCCGGCGGCCGCGTCAGCGCGGTGCGTGGCGCACGCGCGAGAAGCATCCCTGTTTGCGTCGCCACACGGTGTCTCTCTGCATGAATGCTGTATTTGCGGGACAAGTGCGTTCACCTGAGGTGTGTCGTGAGCTCCGACAACTGTGCGAAGCAGTGCGTCCCGGATTTTCCGTTTTCTAGAAGAGAAATGTCCAAACGACATTGCGTAGAAGCTGTTCACGAGATGCAGCCGAAGAAGTGCTGTTGAGTACATTTAGCCGTACTGTCCCTGTTGATCAGTGGACAATGACAAATGGCAAATTTTAAAGTTCTGAACTGTATTAAATGCCTTTTACGCGGCTCTCAGCTTTGAGGCAGTCCCTTAAATTGTTAAAAAGAAGGCAATCGGATTTGCCTTCGTGCTGCGTCGTCAAGCCTTCTTTGCAGCGATTTCTGCCCGGTGCAAGGTTGTAAGGGAACAAGTGTACTAAGATTTATTGTTACATTCAGGAATCCACAATGTTAGCTTGATGCACGTATTCACTCCTGATGTCTCGAGCTCCCATACTAGCGATAATGCTTTCTCTATTTCACGGAATGAGAAAGCGAGGCTATAAAACTGTCGAAATGTGGAATAATTTCCAACGTTTTGTTGCTCACTGGTCGTTGAGTGTACATGGTATTCCAGTAACAGCCACATGCCATTTATGCTGGATATCACCCACATTTTGTCCGTTGTTTTGGATAAAAAAGGCCATCTAGTGTTTACCAATCAGTCAACCTGTTCAGACTCGTACTACGAAAATAGCGAAAGTGAGTCGTACGGGAGACGCCCTGGCAGAAGATTATATTAACCGAAATAAAAAAGTAATTAGTGTATCAATAATCAAAATAAAACTATTCGCCACGAAATTAAATGCCCCTAAACCCTAATTAGGCGTACTCAAAAGCTCCCCGATTGGCTTCTCCTTTTCTCATTTTGTACTGAACACAAGCATTTGTCACATCTCCATTTAGAAAAACGGCATAGCTCGCTCGAATCGTTCACCTTTCCTGCTGGTGACCCGCCGAGCACGTCGTGAGTATACATGCATGTGTTTACGTGAATAAGAAAAAAACAATCGCATGGCCGGTTTTGATCAAGGGCTATGATGAAAAAATAAAGGCAACAAACGCTGTGTGACACGTCTATAGCGAATGCCTAGATGAATACAGCGAATACTGAAACAGCAAAATGAGGTGGCAAGAAATGTAAATACTGTCTGAAGACGTTAATTAAATCGCGTGCATCGCTATGCGTTCAAATGTTCTGCTGACAAAATTAACGAAAGCGGCGGTCATGCGCGTTTTTATCGCCACCTGCAGCATTTTCCAAAGCAAGGTTCGAGGAACAAACGCAGCGTCGTCACCGCGGCCACTCCACTTCATGCGGCAACTGACCACCCTCTCTGCGCTGCTCCTACCGCGATTATCATTGCACCCCTCGAAACTCCGCCGCGGAGCCTCTGTTTCCTTTATAGAGCTCAACACAATAAACGAAACGGCGGAAAGCTACTGCGGCCGGGTATAATGCCAGTCAAGGCGCAAAGTAATGTAGGCTGTCGTGCAGACCAGACGACGCCACGAAGGACTACAGCCAAGATGGCGGCTGGCTACTTCCGGTAAACGCGCGCATGCGCAGTAGGCTTTGTGAAATCGGTCTATTACTTGCGCGTGTCATACTAGTAGCGCTATAGTAGTGAGCGGCAAGGCAATTCTAAGAAAAGGGCAAACTACAAGAGGCTATTGTGAGCGATGGAGAACTTCAAAGTGAAGGAACTCATCGAAATTTGTGAAGAGTTGGGCATTGATTTGGGCCCCGCAAAACGAAAGCATGCGATTCTTGAGATCATGCGGAAGGAGAATGTAACGGCTGAGGAAGCCAATGAGGCCTGGGAAGAGATCACAGAACGCCGTGAGCGCGAGGAGGCCGAAAGACGCCGTGAGCGCGAGGAGGCCGAAAGACTCCGTGAGCGCGAGGAGGCCGAAAGACGCCGTGAGCGCGAGGAGGCCGAAAAACGCCGTGAGCGCGAGGAGGCCGAAAGACGCCGTGAGCGCGAGGAGGCCGAAAGACTCCGTGAGCGCGAGGAGGCCGAAAGACGCCGTGAGCGCGAGGAGGCCGAAAAACGCCGTGAGCGCGAGGAGGCCGAAAAACGCCGTGAGCGCGAGGAGGCCGAAAAACGCCGTGAGCGCGAGGAGGCAGAAAAACAGAGGCAGCTTGAGATAAAACGGTATGCTCGCGCTAAGAAACTGATGGACCTGGAGCTTGAAGCGCATGAGACCGATTTCGAAAGATATAAAACATTGTCCGCTCTGCATGAGACCAACGGTCAGCAGCTGAGAGACAGGCCGCAGCCCTTCGTGATCGCCGAAGATATGGCGAAATATCTTGCGGAGTTCGAGCGCGTCTGCGAGAGAAAGCGCGTTGAGCGGAATGGTTGGGCACAGAAGTTGGTAGCCCTGCTTTCCAGCGAAGCGTATGACGTTGTCAAGCGCCTGTTGGACGACGGCTTGGCGGACTACGATGAGCTTAAAAGCTTCTTACTGGCGAGATATAACGTGTCACCGCTGGACCTTCGCCAAAGGTACCTGCGAGAGAATAGCACCCCATCGTTTAACGATTTTCCGTACCAGTTTAAAGCCGACATTTTAGAGTGGCTCGAAAATGCTGAAGGGTCGGAAGATCGTGACACAGAGGTAGAATGCGTCGCTGTAGAGCAGCCCTGCCAGTGCGGCACAGAGGAACGTAGTCCGTACGTGGCAGATGTAACTGCTGCTGTAACATTGGGAATTGCCCCGCATTCGCCAACTGAGAAAACCTCTACACCATCGGATAAGGTAGTCACAGCATCGGACGATGCACTAACAGAGGTCTCGCCCATTGAGATTGTGACGGAGTTACCGGAAAGCGAATCTCCTAGCGTGTCGAAAGCAGGAGAAGTTGCCTAACAGGGCAGAGAGGACGTCCGTCTGGACATTAGTGCAAACGCTTGCGCCGACGCAAGCGAAGTAGATGAGGACGGCACACCGTGTTGTGCAGCGCGTTCGGCAGAGATGCAGAAACCCGAAACTTACGATCAACGGAAGCAGGCGCATGGAGAGTTTGCGAACGCTGAGTTATGCGTTAGTGTCTCTGGCGAGGAATGCGAAACGAGTCCCGTGCTTTCGCACTGCTCTGAGCTTTGCGACTTTCCAGAAAGCAGCTGCAGCAGCGGGAACACCGCGACTGAGTGCAGAGCCGACCCTCATCCGAAATTGGCTGAAACGCGACAGGAGCATGACGAGAGCTGTATACCAGCACTCATGTCGGTTGAAAACACTGGTTCGTCTGCGCCTGAAGAAACTAAGGTGCTGGACGACAGTGGAGAACAGAACGTTCCGGATGACACAGGAGCGGTAGACGTCATTCCATCCGAGGGAGGTGAGGACGAATGCGCACTCAGAGACGCTGAGCAGGAAGAGCGCAGCTTTGAGGAACTTAGTAAAAGCGTCAAAGACAGGCCTGATCTAGGTAGCGCACGTGAATTGGCTGACAATCACAGTGATATTGTCAGAGGGCGGAAACCTACGCTACGGAAGCAGCATGTGCTTTCGAAGCATCAGCTAGCGAAAGAGAATTGCCACCGAAAAATGAAAGGAAAGCACAAGATAAAAAGCTGCAACCGGAAGGAAAGGCACCGCCAGTTCAGGAATGCGAGCTATCGCCACAAGGTGATAGCGAAACAAGAGAAACAGTGCTGCCGTCGAAAGGAGAGGAAAGGCAAGCTCAAGAGAGAGAGCTGTCACCGAAAGACGATGGAAGGCAGGCAAAAGAAAGAGTGGTGGCGCCGAAAGATGAAAGGCAGGCATAAGAAAGACAGGCGCCGCCGAAAAGAGAGAAAGGGCAAACGCGCGAAAACTGGTTTCCACCATCGGAAGCGCCAGCGTCGCCGGCAAAATGACTTCAGTAAAGTCAGTCACGTTGTCAGTCCTGAAACTAGCGTCAGAACCAGAGCTAAAGAAATGTGCGAGGCATTACTATCGCACAAAGCGAAGCGCACCAGTGTGTCGAGGCACATAGATCTGAGCAGTCGAATAAACTGCAAAAAGAAATCGTACAAGTATTCGTGCGGGAAAGAGTATCGGGGGAAACCGAGATACAAGAGAGCGCTGCCCGTGAGGCGAGAAATTAAGGAGCGGGACAAGTGTGAATCTTGCCGCCAGCACAGAGAGAGCGAGACGCGCAAAGGCACGTGCTCTCATGCGGGCTCTCGCTTTCCGCTGCATTCACGGGAGAAACCGCGCTCCCATAGAAAGCGGCACGCGCGCGGAAGGAAAGCGCGTGGACGGCTCAAAAAGCGAAAGATTGTACGTAGCCGTAGTGACAGAGGCAAGAAGGAACTGCCTAAGCGTTCGACTAAGCTTAGGTATCGCGATGGAAAGCCGCGATTGGAAAACCCACCATTTAGTAGGCGCAAAATCAAAAGGCCGGGTAGGTGCGCACTTCGCATCGAGCGAAAATGCAAAAGGGTGCGTGAGAAATTAAAGACTCGTGGAATGTCTCACTTGCCACGAAGAACAAAGGAAAGGAACGAAAGGTCCCACCGGAAGCTTTGCGCAATCGCAGTTGAACGCCGTAACTGGCGCGCGAAGCGCAAAGAAAAGGACAAGTCGCAAGTCAGTGAAAGCGAATCTTTCTCGTTTTGTACCGCCCGTAGAAACTGGAAAGACAAGTACAGAGAGAAAGAAAAGCGCGTATACCGCGAAAGAGGCAGAGTCACTAGTTTCCGCTGTAGCGGGTGTCGTTTACCGTCCGTTAGAAGCGAGGAAAACGCGAACGTAGACGCACTAAGCCGTGTGTTCTAAGCAAGGCTGGCTTCGCCTCCTCGAGACCTACATTTTGTCTCTTCGCGAACAGCTGTTAAGTTCGCTCGTAGATCGGGAAAAAAATTGATATCCTCATTTGTGGCCTCAGCTGAGTGTTCTTCTGGCCGAGTGATCTCAAGAGAGCGAATTTATTTTGCATTCATTTCATTCCGAGTGTTTCATGTGTCTGACACTTTGTCTGAGTTAATTACTTTCAAGTTCTTGTATCCCACATGTGTCTCTTGTTGGAGAGGGAACAAAAAGGGGACAGAAATATAGCCAGCAGAGTTTTTATGACGTTTAAGTCTGGCGTTTTGACGGGTGACGGAGGGCACTTGCTCGTGTTGGGTGTTGCCTGTTGTCGGTCGGTTCTTCGCAACATGCAGAACGATCAACGACCGATGCTGAGAAGCAAGCTCTTCCGAAGGACCGAGCGAAGCTGATCCAGTCACCTGGGCGACTAAGCTGCGGAGCAGTGATCCTGTCCTGACGAGCGGGACCCGTTCTCGGAAAGGAGCCTGGAGCTACCTGCGGCTGAACACCGGACGAGAACTTGGAGGAGCCTGGCGTACGAGCGCGCCCCGCATCCGAGCCACGCGGAAGTAGCTCGTCTTCGTGGCGCATTGTCTGGCGGCGGTGGTGCTGTCGTGCCGGCGCCCACATTTCGCTGGCGGGCCTGTCTAAACAAGCGCTGCGCGCTCGCCGACGCTCAAAGCAGGCCCAAACTTTCTCGGACAAGTCGCGACATGCAGCATGACTCATCCAGCCACGCCGGCGCCGACACGGACCCTTCCTCCTCTCCTCCTCTCCGTCGGTGCGAACTCCTCCGCCGCTCGCTGGCTCTCGACCATTGGTCTAATTTGAAAGGTGGCCAGTGATTGGAGGATTTGAACGGCTGACTGCCGTAACCGTTTCCAGCGGCTTTAAAAGCGAAGCCGCGCTGAACCCGAGCAGCAGACGGGCAGCAGAAGAGCCATCACGCCGGAGCTACGCTCGCCGCCGGGGCCGCCCTTCTTCTGTGTGCTAGCCCGTGGTGCTCTTGGCCCTTGTATCATGTAAAAGCCCTTGTACATACTGTACATAAAGTTCATTTGACTCACCGTCGCCTCGACCGTTTCCTGGCTCGGACTCCCAGTCCCAACAGTGGTGACAACAGTGGGATGCCCCAGTCTCAACAGTAAAGAACCTCTTTTAATTCGTCAGCCGAATAGTACATCGTAATGCCGTTTGTATATTGGCTTTTTGTAAACTTACGTACCTACACCACCGCCGAGAGAACGTTCAGTTTCCTTTGATGGTGCATCCACCCATCCTGCATTGTGAGAAGATGGCTTTCGTTTCGACAGGACCCCGCACTTAGCGACGACACACTGTGCACATAGCGTACTACCAAATTCGGAGCGAGATACAGAATAAGTTTAGCCTCACTACGCTTTTAATAATCTTTACTCACGTGGACGCATTTTAGCACTCACTATGTAAGGAACCTCTTTTAATCCGTCAGTCGAATAGTACATCGTAATGCCGTTTGTATATTGGCTTTTCGTAAAAGTACATACCTACACCACCGCCGAGAGAGCGTTCAGTTTCCTTTGATGGTGCATCCACCCATCCTGCATTGTGAGAAGATGGCTTTCGTTTCGACAGGACCCCGCACTTAGCGACGACACACTGTGCACATAGCATACTACCAAATTCGGAGCCGGATACAGAATACGTTTAACCTCCCTACCCTTTTAATAATGTTTACTCACATGGGCGCACTTTAGCATTCGCTATGTAAATAACCTCTTTTAATTCGTCAGTCGAATATTACGTCGTAATGCCGTCTGTATATTGGCTTTTTGAAAGATTACATACCTACACCACCACCTAGAGAACGTTCAGTTTCCTTTAATGGTGCATCCACCCATCCTGCATTGTGAGAAGACGGCTTTCGTTTCGACAGGACCCCGCACTTAGCGACGACACACTGTGCACATAGCATACTACAAAATTCGGAGCGAGATACAGAATAAGTTTAACCTCCCTGCCCTTTTAATATTCCTTATTCACATGGACGCATTTTAGCACTCACTATGTAAAGAACCTCTTTTAATTCGTCAGTCGAATAGTACATCGTAATGCCCTCTGTATATTGGCTTTTTGAAAGATTACATACCTACACCACCGCCGAGAGAACGTTCAGTTTCCTTTGATGGTGCATCCACCCATCCTGCATTGTGAGAAGACGGCTTTCGTTTCGACAGGACCCCGCACTTAGCGACGACACACTGTGCACATAGCATACTACAAAATTCGGAGCGAGATACAGAATAAGTTTAACCTCCCTGCCCTTTTAATATTCCTTATTCACATGGACGCATTTTAGCACTCACTATGTAAAGAACCTCTTTTAATTCGTCAGTCGAATAGTACATCGTAATGCCGTTTGTATATTGGCTTTTTGTAAACTTACGTACCTACACCACCGCCGAGAGAACGTTCAGTTTCCTTTGATGGTGCATCCACCCATCCTGCATTGTGAGAAGATGGCTTTCGTTTCGACAGGACCCCGCACTTAGCGACGACACACTGTGCAGATAGCATACTACCAAATTCGGAGCCGGATACAGAATACGTTTAACCTCCCTACCCTTTTAATAATGTTTACTCACATGGGCGCACTTTAGCATTCTCTATGTAAATAACCTCTTTTAATTCGTCAGTCGAATATTACATCGTAATGCCGTCTGTATATTGGCTTTTTGAAAGATTACATACCTACACCACCACCGAGAGAACGTTCAGTTTCCTTTGATGGTGCATCCACCCATCCTGCATTGTGAGAAGATGGCTTTCATTTCGACAGGACCCCGCAGTTAGCGACTACTCACTCTGCACTTAGCATATTACACAATTCGGAGCGAGATACAGAGCTTAGTTACACCTCTCTTCTTTTTGGTTTTGGTTTATGGGGTTTAACCTCCCGAAGTAACTCAGGCTATGAAGGACGCCGTAGTGATGAGGTTCAGAAATATCGAGCACCTGGGGTTCTTTAACGTGCACTGACATTGCACAGTGCAGGTGCCTCTAGCATTTCGCCTTTATGGAAATTCCTCCGCCGCGGCCGGAATCGAACCCACGTTTTTCGGGTCAGCAGCCGAGCGCCATAACCACGCTGCCACCGCGGCGGCTTCTCTATCCTTTTGAATCATTTTTACAGACTTGGACGCATTTTAGCATTCTTCTTGTAAGCAAACTCTTTTCCTACGTCTATCAAGTATTACCTTGTAATTCTGTCTTCATACTGACGTTTTGTAAAATATACATAACGACAACACCGCCGAGTTATCGTTCAAGGCCCTTTGATACTACATACACTCGTCGTGCGTTGCGAGAAGGTGGCTTTTATTTCGACGTGACCACGCAAGTTAGCGACGACTCATTGTGCACATTGCATGCTATACAATTCGGAGCGAGATACAGAAATTAGTTACTTCTTTTTAATATTTACCCATTCATGGCTCACATGGGCGCATTTTAGATTTCTCACTATTTCAAGAGGCTTTAGCTCTAACTGTTGAATGTTGTACGGAATTCTATTGCAACCTCTAAACTGACTTTCCTGGAAACTTTCCATTCTATACCGTCACCGAAAGATTGCTTAGGGTCCTGTGATATTCTTTCTACTCGTCCTGCCTTGTGAGTCACTTTGGATGCATTCGACCACACGTTACCGATTCTCTCTACATCATAGCATACTACACAATTCTGAATTATTCTCAAATATACTTTTTTCCTTCTATCCCACTGATATTCACGACAGTCATGGATTCACTTCGGCGTTCTCATTGTGTTCAAAAGCTTTTCTTACATCTGTTGAAAGCTATACAGAATTCTGAGATCCCTGCACTGACATATGCAAGCTTTACGTACCTACACCGCCGCCGAGAGATCGGTCAGTCTCTCTTCTCAGCAATGTATCGCTTCTTCCTGTGTTGAAAGAGGGTGACTTTTATTATGCATTCGACGACATCAGCAAATGGTTCAGTGTGCATCATCCGGTAATAAGGATTTATGAAGGATGTAATGATTTTTCAGTTGTTTCCAATAGTTCCTGCATTCACGACACATATCTACGTTTTAGTTAGTTTTCTCATTATACCTAAAATGTTCATTACGCATTTTGAATAAAATACAGTCTTTAATAACTACTTCTAAGGTGCCTTTTACCTATCTTTAGATATCTACATCGCCGCCGGAAATAGCTCAGCGTCCCTGTTTGACACTCCATTCACTATTCCTAAGTTGAGAGGGTCACTTTAGTTGGTTGGTTTATGGGGTTTAACGTCCCAAAGCGACTAAGGCTATGAGAGACGCCGTAGTGGAGGGCTCCGGAAATTTCGACCACCTGGGGTTCTTACATAGTGCCCTGACATCGCACAGTACACGGGCCTCTAGAATTTCTCCTCCAAAGAAATTCAACCGCCGCGGCCGGGATCGAACCCGCGTCTTTCGGGTCAGCAGCCGAGCACCATAACCACTGAGCCACCGCGGCGTCACTTTCGTAATTCTCTTGACCACATGGGTGACAGGTTCACTGTGCATCATAGCAGAATGAACCGGTAATTTATTTTCGTTACTTTTTCCTCTGCTTTTCGCTTTCTGGGCCTTCACATAAAGTGCGTTATTTTTGAGCCACACCTCTTCATAGTTCTGCTCGCCAGAGGCTATCTCACTCCGTATCGCAAATAGACCGTGACTCTTCTAAGTCGCTGAGCCAAGACGGAGAAAAGAAAGCATGCAATATGTGGTGTATCGATGAAACCTTCTATCGAAAAACGGCATTGTCATTCCTAAGCTTCGCGGCGACGCCTGCAATATCGTGAAACTCTCCAAAACATATTTCCAGCCAATATTTTTATGCCTAGGAGCAAAAATGCTAAACGCATTCCCTTTTAAAGTAGCGAGAATTCTGATGTCCACAAATATAATTGCATGTCCTTTAAAAGCCGCTACTACAACTCGGCGGAGATGGTTGCTAGGATCTAAAACTTTGATTTTCATATTCTCAGTTTAAATGTTTTTCAAGAGGCTAGTAAGGACGCAGCGATTTACTTCAAACCATAGTTTTTTTACTTGATATTCCTTATTCGGACTGTATTTCCGTAATTTTTGAATTGCGTTGGTGGTGTCAATTACTCAATTATTATGTAGATTCTATAGAAGGGCTACCCAGAACTATTCTTACCCTGATACCTCTTCCTGTATGGTTATGTAGGATAATTGTAATATTGACAATAAATTAACACTGAGTTCATTATTTTGGAAAAGAAGAAATCCTCGGGATACCCTAGTTGAATTTTGCGAAGTAGTAAATCTCTTTAAAAACGCGGTCATGTCCTGTGTTTCTAAATGAAACAGGTATATCAGCAGAATAGCATTCACCAGTGCTAGTTGTGGTTTCATCTTTGGGGCCACCTGAAACTTTGGGACGTAAGGGGACACAAGGAACACGTTGCTTGCTTTGAACTTTCATGAAAAACTGCTGAGGAGCTGAATATGAAGCTAATTTTACTAATCTCGAGTCCACAGGTTACATCTTTAGGCTCTGCCTCTTTCATAAACTTTATCACGGCGCACTTGACGTTTCAGCTATCTTGCCAGCTCATCGCTTATCAAGCCGTACCAACCATTCCAAAGCAGTCTACCCTCCCCCAGCACAGACTACAGTTGATCTTCGCTCATTCGTCGTGCAAACGGCTCGAGACTGGAACGGCCCGCCAATCGACTCCGTGCACCACTCCGATCCACTGCACTTCGAGGCTGCCATCCAATCTCTCATTAGTGGAACATTCAGCCCATCCCTCATGTAATGCCCCATTTCTGGGGCATTTGAGGTATTGATAATAAATAAATAAATAAATTAAATTAATAAATAAATGTGCAATGTGCAGGGTACTGCATGAGGAGGAACGGAGAAGTACAAGTATGACTAATAGGAGAGCAACAAAGAGAGTGGATAAGGTCAACTAGACTTGCGTCAACGGGAACACGGACGCCAGTGGTAAACTTAAAAATTGAGATTCCGTCATATAAGCAAAAGCAGTGTGAAAAGCAAAAGAAAATGAATACTGCTGTAAAAAAACCAAATACCAAAGCCCAAAAGTCGAGTACGAAAGGACATCGAAGGTGCCAAAAAAAACGGCTAAACAGAGCTAAAGAGGGAATAAAATGGTTAAAAGGAAGGAGCCTTTGTAGCTTTTAGCTTTGTTTAGCGTGTTTCTTTTAGCACCTTCATTTTGCTTTCCGATGACACTTTTACGGTTTTACATTTAGATTTTGGTATTAAACTGGTTTTGAATTTGATCTTCAGACTTACTTTTTGTTACCTGTAGGGGTTTCGCTGGCAGTTTTGCGATTAACATGTGACGTAGCACCAGAGTTTTCCTTTACTACCGGTTTCTGTGTTCCTGTTCACACCAGTTTAGGTAACCTTATCACACGTTCGTACTTTCTTTGTTGGTCTCCTATTTTTTTTTTGCTCAGATTCCTGTCTTCCTAATTCCTTTTATGTCTGCGCACTGCGCATATACTTAGCTTCTTTGCACACATTTTCATCAAAGTTAGATGTGAAAATCGTTCTCCGTGTCCCACATGCTAGCAGAGAATGACTCCTGAAATGATCACATGAAGCGAAAACTTCTTGGGAAACTACCAAGACAAATAACAAGAAAAAATTCAAGTTTGGCTCACAGCAGGCTCAAAATCGCTATCGTCAGCGCCGTCAGTCTGTTTCACCTTGTCCTCTGTCCGTGTTCGTAAGCGCTGGTTTTTGTACGAGGGATCGCTATCGTGTTTGTTCAGTGAGAGTGAGAAGATCGCAGAATCCGGGAAAAAATGTACCGTGACGGTGCCAAATCACAGCTATTGGCAATGTGAAGCAATGTGTTTCGTATGCCAAGAGTGCGGCACACAACTTCAACCAGCAGCACCGTTTTTTTTTTTTTCATTTGGACGTTCCACGTTTTATTGTTTAAAGTGGTTGTTGGGCCGCAGAGAGGTTTCGCTAGTGATTTCCCTACATGAAGGCACGTTCAAGAAGTGATTATTCGATTTTTAAGGGAGTCTATCACCAGAGTACACTCTTTATTTGCCACGTGAAAGACGGGGGCCTAACCGATGTATTGGGTGTGTTGATTTTAAGTAGGGTGGTCTCGCTTGACCAAATCCTAAGCAGACATAATAAAAACCAGATCGTACCAAGCAGCGATAAATACGAACAAGGCGTGTCCTATCGAACCACCGCGTTCCCACGAGAACACTTTCAGGATGTTGAAAGTTTGCAAGGTTTTATCTTTAAGCTCTTTCTGTGAAGATGGACTGCGAGTTCGAGGAGGTTCTTGCTAGCGCCTTCCTCAATTTCCAGCCGTCATCGCAGTCGTCGGTGTTGCCACTGCTTGCAACGGCGATCACGATCGAGCTCGTGTGCCTTAAAGAGCACGCCTGAACAGACCTACAGGTTAACTGTCACTGCTGTAAGCGATTTTTCAAATCAAGTTCACTTCAGAATATCACAGTATTCCTGGGGAAGGATGCATCACGTTCGGCTGTCTGAATACGAAAAAACAGGTGTCACACAACAGCTAAAGCTCTAACATTCGCGTTACACACTCGTACCTATCATGTGTTCTTTTGTTACAGGTTGTGCCTAGGAATTTATTTTTGAGCTTTAGTGGTAATAAGTTATTTCGGCGATGGGTGGGGCTGCCAGCTCACTTAATTTGAGTTTACAGGACGAAACTAACGCAAAAATGAAGCGTTGTAAACAAAGGCAGACATACGAGGCAAAAATGTAACACGGGGGCCTTCCTACGAGTTTCATTTACATTCTGCTGCACAGTCTAATGTCACTTCCAGATCCAGTTATCAAAAAAATTTCAGTATTATGTAATAGGCGTACAAAGGTTTCTCCCTTTCGAGCTAAATGGTGCCAGATCATGACACCGTGCTATATTTGGTGCACGCGGCGTCACCTGCATGCCCCATTGCTTGGCTAAGGGCAGGCGTGGTGCTTCAACAACCTCGGAGCTCTGCAGCCGCTGAGAACAAGAACTGACTACCGGTGTCCTACACACCTTGTGTACTAAATCACACTACAGAAATATTTCGCAGAGGCTTCCCGTAATTTTAATACTCGAACAGCTGGAATGATTTTCAGTCTTTAAAAAACGGATGGCGACAAGAAAAACCGCTTAGCTCTCCTAACATCTGAAACAGGGTTCTGCTCAGAAGCTGATTAGCAGTGGTCCTAGCATATACGCTAAGCAGTGCGGCCTGCGTAGCGTCCGCGGCGCTCTAATTCTCACAAGCTTCACGTTCACCCTGATCTCTTCAACCCTATATAGGCTTTGTTACGTAGCGGTGCCAGCAGTCGTTGCTTCGCACGCGGCAGAGAATGTTCTACACCAGGAACCTCGCGTAAACCACGAGTTCTCTGCTTTGAAGCCGTCCCTGGTGGCCAGTAGCTGAACGGACACGGCACTGGTCATTAAGCAGAGTGTAAGATTGGGCGAGTTGGTGACGGATCACTTGCCACATAACGCTAAACAAACAGGGACGCAGGGAGCCACACAGGACGGGCGCTAACTTACAACTGAAGTTTATTGCTTGAAACCAGGCACTATGACCTCTTTCTTAACAGACAAGAGGAAAAAACCTTGAAAAAAGGAAGCACTCAAACAGCGTTATCGTCGAACACCGTTTACAGATTAGCAGACAGGAAAAGCATTTCCTTGTCAGATAGAAACACTGATTGAGCACTGGAACACGTATCTTCTTTTTGCGAATGTGTATTGAACTCCTCTATAATTTCCCTAGCAAGCTGATCTTTGTGGCAATCGCCCCCAGCACAGACCACAGCCCATCTACGTTCGTTTTTTGTTCAGACCGCTCGGGACTGGAACAAACTGCCTGTCGACGCTGTGCACCACTCCGACCCACATTCCTTCAAGACTGCCATCGAACCACTCTTCACTTGAACATTATGCCCATCCCTCATGTAATACCCCACACCAAGGGGCATTTGAGGTACTAATAATAAATAAATAAATAAATGACAACAGGCCTTTTCTAATCCGGATAAGCGCCAGGGCGCTTCTTTGTTTTTCCATCTTTTTCTTTTGCGTTGATGTCGCCAGCAAGATGCCCTTTAACACCATTCCTGACATCATTGTTGTGTTCTCTCAACCTATCGTTGAGGCATCTGCATGTCTGGCCTAGTATTGTGAACGCTAAGCAATACTTATATTGCACTATATTGCCTATATTATGAACGCTAAAATCCGTTTTGTGACACTTCTGTGAGCTCGGTTTACTCACGAACACGGAGTGATTGTAATGTATCAACCCGAAGAGATTGTCAGAACGCAGATTTTATTTCATGCATGGTGCCGACGTATATTCAGCACAGCACTGAGAACGGCCTCTTTTCGAGAGAATAATTACGAAGACATGAGAGCTCGCCTGAGTACGGATTAGCGGCTCCTTACCAGTCACGGTGTTTCAGTTTTGTCACCGGATAGAATATTTAAGGTTTCAGAAAATATTTCCAGATGGCAGCAAATGTCGCTTCGTGTCACGTGTGGCACCTTCCTCTTGGCATACTCGGGAAAAAGTTATATTTACTGCGGTACTTATCCTAACTCCAACGCAAGTTGCAGTTAATTGGACGAAAGCTGGCTTACCGAGAGACACAAGAACCGCCATGACGGTGAAAACTGAAAACATCTTCACAAAGGCCATGTTCGATCCCTGAAAAATACAAAATGTGTGCTTTCGATTACAAAGACACTCTGTCTCGTCTTTGTTTAGCGTTAGAATGAAAAGGATATGACTGAGAAAGTTTTCGCTTGCAAAATAGGCTCTTCATACCAATGCGTTGTCAGCAGCAAATTCATCAAGCTTCATGGTAAAAATTTGATTCTATCCCGGAGAAGCTCGAGACGTTGCAGGAAGCCATTTATTCCTCCTTTGCATGACTCTCTAACTCAATAGGAGCAAGGTGCTCTCAACGATGCTGCCGAATTAATATATCCCTCGGTTACAAGCCACCGTTTTTCTTCAGTCGCTTCTTTTTAACGTATTCTGCTCGTTTTAACAATGCAACAAAATACATACCATCGAACAATCGGTTGCATAAGTGGCGGTCTATGTCCCTTTTCATTTTTGCAATTTTTGAGCTGCTTTGCGCATATGAAATCCTTCTTCAGTGACCTCAGAGTTGACAAGATAACCTTCTGAATACATTGAAGTCTTTAGGCAAGTACCCACTTGAACCGTGATTAAGACGCGAAATTGTTGCAAATATATTGTTTTGAAGTGTACAACTACAACTAGACCTCGTGTGTGCAACTACAACTAGACGCCTCACTCTCGCGGTTCACAACACGTTTTCGGATATACAGGATTCTATTCTTAAGTCCCAATTCACTCGTCTCCTCATCACCTCGGAGGGTAGGGCTATCATATCACGAATAGGTGACCTGCAACCCAACAATACCCTAGCCCGGACCCGGATTCTCACCGCTGCTACTTACTCCTGCCTTCACACGGACCCTGTCTTTCGACACATGAACCACGAGTCCTAGGCACCCCGCCGTCAGGGCCATCTTCGTAGACTCCTTAGGCAATACGGCCATGTATATTAATGTGGCTTCGTATACAGCGGCCCATTGATATGCCTACGTTGTTGTCTATCACGCCAGCACCCCCTAGCGTCCTTCACGGCACCGGACCCGCCGAAGAAACCATCGCTAGAGCCACCACCATCAAAATCAGTGCCATCCAACACCACGGCTCCCACACTTTTACAGACTCCCAAGCCGCCTGCAGTGCCTACACGAGTGGTAGTCCCGTGCACGGCTCTCCACTTTCTGGGCGGCTACCTCTAGCATGACCACATCATCACCTGGATCCCAGGACACGCATCTCTCGACTGCAATATTAAGCCCGACGCATTAGCTCGAGAATATACTTACCGAGCGGGGCACACTGACTTTATCCTCTACCCCCTCTCAACCTATATTTTCACCAGTCTAGAGACCCTGCACACATAAGAAACTTTCCCCGGAGGGACTCCTGCTATCTAAGACGCATCCAAAACTCCCTTTCTCGAATCTCCACCGCACTGACCCAAAATTAAACGCAGATACATGTCCCTGATGTGCTGATATTCCTACATGCACAGCTAAACCCAACCACTTAAACCCACCCAACGCGGCGCTGGAGCAATAGGAGGTTACTCTGGCCAGCGGCACCCTGGGAGACCAGTAGGTGCTAGACGCCAACTCCAAAGCGCCGGCGGAAGCTTCCTGAGCCCTGGACTGACCATCCCGCCCACAGTACACTCCGGTCCCCTTTTATAGAGTAAAAATTTATTCTCTCTCTATCTCTCTCTTGGGCGCGTACTTTAGCTCGTTCCTTGTGAACGTAATTTATTATTTCTGCCGCGCTTTCGAGCGATTCAGTAAGATGGAGGGAACTGAAGTCGTAAATTTGTAAGAGCAGTAAAGTTGTTCTTTTTTGTAGTCTATGAAGGTTAGGTGCGATTCATAGCAAAATTATGTGCACTTGAAAAAGTTTAATATTACTTAATGCCTACCTAGCTAGGGGGCTTTCAAAGGGTTGCAAGCGCTGACAATTGTTGTAACCATGTTAAAGTGGAGAGATATCTTTTTGCGGGTGGAGTGACGTCAGAGCTTGCATTCAGAAAGGCCATGTCACTGCGCATCGTGTCTTACACGCAAAAAAACGCTGCCTTGAACCGACGAAGAGCAGCAGCTTGAGCTGCAACTTTAGGGAAATGTCTTCCACGCTCCTTCCCAATGCTTGAAAGCGATGCGTGGGTTCCGCAATGCCGCCCGAAATGCGGCGCTCACGGCGACATGTTGCCCGCTTGGCCCTCGGACCCGCGGGGCAAAAATAGCCGGGAGACACAGCAAGCAACCTGTGCTGCGCAGCCTGACTCCGAAGAATATGTCTCTGGTTTCTGGCGTCAAGGGTCTCGTTGGGCAGAAGCTCCAGCATCGTCACAGTCGTCGCCGGCATTGTGAGCGAAAAATTCCCGGGGACGCCACCTAGGTGGTCAAACTAAGTCACGTGATCTTGTGGCGTCGTCACAACCTGCTCACCGTATTGTGAGTTAACTGATCACCGAGGCAGGTGGCAGTTGAATTAATTATTGGTCATGAGAGGTGGTTCGAGAAGATCAACCTAGGCGGAACAAACCCTTCCAGTAGCAGCTGCCTTCGCAGGGCAGTGGATCATCGCTTAACCGCTACACCCCTGGGCCAGGAGTGGGTATGAGGACTGCGCGGGATCTATGAATGTAATGTCGACAATTACCAGTTGCGCATATATGCGCGTTAACGCACTAAAGCTATCGAGTCATACCCTTAAGGGGCAGCTTCAGCGTCACCTCCAATTTCTCTTCTCTCTTATGACATTAAAACTTAAATTTATAACCTATAATAGCCAAAACTTTTGTGAAGTGAAAACGGTCACCGAGAAATGTTTCGCCCGTTCACGCACCTGTAAGTTCGGTCTCAGTGTGCGCCGCGTATTTTTGAGTGCTGATCGCAAATGAATCAGCACTGGCGCCCTTTCGCTTTCTCCGTCGGCCCATCCTAGCTAGCCAAGGGTTCACCTTAATCTGCAGTCCACATTGTCGTGGATGCAGTGACATGGCGTGTGATGTTATGCGGTGGCTCGTGAAGGTTCGTACGAGGTCTTAGTAAACGAATAGAAAAATAATCAGAGAAATCGAACGTCCTCTTCAACTTGGCTAAACTTAATTTACCTAGTGCATCAACCATGGTAAACCACAAAATTACTAAGATAACTGTCACCGTTATGTTGCTGCTGCTGTTTAATGCAGCTCATCGGCTTTTCCACCATTCGAAGATGCCAATGCAGGAATACCGGGACAGCGCTTCCTGCCACATTCGTTTCATCGCCTCCAGTCGACAGTCTCATTCGCGATGTAGGGGAAATCTTTAAGGTGGCGGATGCACTGAGGTTAGCAAATTTCAGTACATGGCTTGTCAAAGCAAGTCCGAATTTCTTTAAAGCAGTAACCCCGCAAAATGTTCTGGAAATCTACGGCTTCATGGTTCTCTCAAGGCAACACTATTTTAACACCATCCTTAGCAACAGCCAATGATTGACTATGCTAAAGAAGCGAAAGTGTCACATTAATGAAAATTATTTTTTCCAACCTAGCAACCACATAGAAGTCAACAAGGCTACCTGTATGTTATCCTTCGATGAAAACGATACATTACTTACCCTTTTAGGACGGCAGTTTAGGAAGAGAACTGCTGAGAAGATATTCTGTTCAACCGCTTTTTATAACGGCCTAACAGGAAGCTTACTCCTGCAAAAACAGGAAATATCGGCCGAGTTATACGAACTGTCACTAGTTCGATCAGTAACCTGTGATTTACATCCTGTAGCAAATCGTCAAGGCTGCTTGTTGCCGTGTACGTATCGAAAGCACAGGCTTGAAACGCATCGGACAGTAATGTGCGGAAAGAGCATTACTAAAATTGGGTTCTTGAACACATTGTAAACTTCGAAAATATGATGGGCAACGCGTTGCAAAATGACAACGTACGCGTCTTAATGTGGGTTAAATGGCATCGTTTTCAAAATACAGTTTTTGTTGTCTGTTGTCTCCTGTTCTGCACATTTCACATCCTGTAAATCGTCTAGTATCATCGTTCAATCTTAGCCGCCGCGATGGCTCGGTGATTATGGCTCTGGACTGCTGAACCGAAAGACGCGGGTTCGATCCTGGCCGCGGCGGTCGAATTTCAATGGAGGCAAAATTCTAGAGTCCTGTGTACAGCGCGATGTCAGTGCACATTAAAGAACCCCAGATGACCGAAATTTCCGGAGCTCTTCACTACGGCGCCTCTCATAGCCGGACGTTAAACTCTAATAAACCACAGCCATCGTTCATTCTGGGGGTCTCAAAACCGACAAGTTCAATATCGCGCGTGGGCGATGAAGTGTCGAGTGCGCTGTAGATACAAGGAAGAATGTCGATTCGCTAATCCAGCAAATGTTACGTTTACATGTGTAGCTCAACTGCGACGGAGTCTTATTACCAGGACCACGGTTTTGCGACTTCGATATGTTTGAGTGGTTGTTGTAATTTTAGAATGAAAGTAAAATAAAAAGACACCAAAATTGTTATCGAGGTATTTACTGGATTAAAGAAGTCATAAGGCCAGGAATTTAAACCCGTAATTAAATGCAGAAACCACATTCACCAAATTTTTTTAGTTTTATAAATGCGGGAATTTCGCTGCTAGATACGCAGGGTGGAAAAAGCGCAGTTCAGACTAATTGATTTGGCCGGTTTGAAAAAGAAACTTATAACGCATCTTTAAACGATGACTGACATAGTTTACTGTAATCGCTGCTTTTCTATTTAGTAACGCATGACACGAAGCATGACGTCAGTAACACAGCTGGTCAGCGTAAAGAGATTTAAACATCGTCTGAGGAAGGTGGGAATAAGCGTGGCATGCGGAATAACACTTGGGACAACGATGCAACAGCTGATATTTGACGAACAGTCTTCTATATTTTATAGTTCGTGGGGCATTCGCTCCAGAGTTGAGGTTAATCATCTGAATTGGGCCACCGAAGTATTTTGAGCATAACTTGCCCTGTTAAGTCACCGCTACCACTTAATAAAGTTGATCTGCTTTTCGAGCACGCGACGCTGTCAAACAACAGATACCTGGCAAGCTCTTTCTACCACATTCGTTTCATCCTCGCCATTGGTCAGTATCATTTGCGCTGGTGGGGAAAATTTAAAATGCAGCAGACGCACCGTGCTTAGATAATTTCAATCAGTGACATGTGAAGGGCACACTTTTACTTTAAGCGAACATATAAGTCCGTACGGACTGTCTGGAAACGGGTAGTTTAAGGGTTATCTCTGGACAACTTTATTTTCGTAGCATTTCTAGAAACTGCGAATGGCTTAGGAAAGGATCTGGCGAAAGGATCTTCACAGTTACAATCTATCATGCACTCCGACGTTAACAGGACTAGCGATGTTATCACTCGATGTTGGCAATTTAAAGATTGCGAAATGACCTTCCATGGCCCATAAAACAATAATTATTATTCATTACTACATTCGCATTTAGACTGCTGTCCCTGTGTATAGTTCACAACGACGCAAGCAAATTTATAACATCGCCTTGCTCTTGAAGTGTGGGCGTTGCGGGCTATTGGCGTTTACAGTTAGCGCAAAGCTTCAGGCCTGTATTTATGTCCAGTTGTATATTAGAAATAAGTTAACTACGCACATTTACATTGAAATCAGTGCGAACTAGATACAATGGTCTTCGAAACAACATATAAGTATCATATTAAGACAAGCGCTTAAGACCTTAGAGAAAAATTTAGACACACAACTCACATGAAAACATGATAGTTTTCGGAGGTTAAGATGGCAAAGCAATGAAATACTTATTCTATGACCAATAATTATTGATCTCGAACATAGCACCTCTTACCTACAGCAACAGAAAGGAGCAATTAGAGAAATGCTAAAACTAACTCTGAGACACAATCTAAGGCCTCTCTTATGGCTGTCTGATATATCTGGTTAAAAATTTTCTTATCGTTATGCACAGGTTAAAGCATGTATATTTTTGCAAATGAACTCAGTGCATGTCAATCAATCCTTTGTTCTTGTGTAAAGAGGAAATTTGCATCAGTTGATGCAACATCTGTTCTCTTCTTTGTTTTCAGATAGCTGCTCTCAGTTTACACACCTTCATGCAACATGTCAATTCCGCTGTTTGCCATACGGGAGGCGCGGCCCTGTTACGCACTGTATGCCTTTTACCGAGTCACCTCAAACAATTTTCTGTTGTCTTAAATGAGCCTGGAGTGAATGAGTAGGAATGTGGAAGAAAATTTGTGAACCGTAGCAGCTCTTTCCATGCCGCTGTCAGCACTGCGAAAACTCTAAAGGGTTCTTTTATTCCCAAGAACATCCTTTAAGTTGTGTTACTCTTTAGTGACAAACTAGTTTCCAGGGCTCATCTCGCTGATTTTTAATTACACTGGCAACGGTAGGCAAATATTCTCTCATTTCATATGCAAGGGGGCATCCATTTCAGTGTGCCGGGACTGCGGTTTTGTGCTGACAGAAATTAAATAGTAAATTCGCAAGACTTACACCAAGCCTCGCGAGCTCCTGGTTAATGAATACAAGCAAAAGACAAAAAATTCGCTGTGGCTTAGCTTGGTTAAGCCCGGTAATTGCGAAATCAATATCCGTACCTACGCCATGGTTCAGCTGGTAGTGTAGCTGGTGGTGGTGCTTGTGGTTAGACTTGTGGTGATGCATCGGTTATACAATCTAATCAAATCCAATCCAAACCAATCCCATCCATTCCAATTCCCTCCTATCCAATACATTCCAATGTAATCTAATCTAATGTGATCTAATCTAATCTAATTTCATCTAATCCAATCCAATCCAGTCCAGCCCAATCCAGTTCAATCCAGTCCAATCTAATCCAATCAAGGTCATATGAAGGTCAATGGTGGTCACGGCCGCGGCACGGCAAAGGCGTGAAAGTGCAAGTAGTATTGCTTTCGCAATAAAAACGACTGCCGGTACACCGCTCTCCCCCGGCCACCCCCCCTCCCCCCCCCCACCTCGATGGAACTTGGTGCGCAATGAAGATGCAAAAGACTGCCTGGACGTGTACGACCGTGTGGCAGCGCTGAACGCCTGGGACGACGGCACCAAGCTTCGAAACGTGTATTAATGCGAAAGCATTTCTAGGCTATGTCGGCGGGGTCTTGTCACCAAAACGTGTCCGCCAGCAGTTGTGACGTTCTCAGAAGAGGTGGCGTCAAAGGAATGGTGTGATCGGTATAGGACGGTGTGAGGATGCTGCGCGAAAAAGAAATTATGCCGATACGAGGATTAGTTCATTAATTAGAGCCAAACATGTCGAAGAAACGTCTAAATAGCACGGGCGTCGATACAGTCAGTGGACGGGAAAACAGCTGTGGACGACAAAATAGTGCAAAAATCGGCAACGAGTGAAAATAAAGTTTGAAATTAATTGAAAAGTATTTGATGAGTTAAAATTTATCCAACAAAAACTTTCATTGACATCGATAATTAGTTAATTTATTATCAGGAAAAATCATTTTATGGTAGAGCATGCTGAACGGGGATATAATAAGTGGACGGGAAAGCTATCAATGCGCCAAACTTCAAAAACCAAAATGGTTGATTGAGATAAAAGAAGGTATGACCAGAGTAAATAAATCGATCTTTAATTAAAGCATAAGATAATTACGCTAATTGAGTTGTTAAATTAACGAACAAAAAGAAAATTATAGAGAGGCAAAGAAAGGCGACGAGTGCCGAGGAGGTGTCAGTGCTTTCCCATTCTCCCAATGTGGGTCGCCGCAGTGATCTCCAATTTTTTTTTTAATGTTTTCATTACTTTCTTAAAAATTTCCGTCTGTTACTCTTCTATTTTAGAACTTTGCGTGCCTCTCTCCTTCCGTTTTCTATCCCCTATTCTCTTCTCCCACCAAAGTAGCATGTCACCGAATTTTTCACGCCGGCTAAAATCTCTGCTTTTCAATAATGGTTCCCCTCTCTTTCTGTACGACCATATGTGCGCTACGACCATATGTCCTGTACGACCTCTGTACGACTATATGTGCCAGCCGTCGCAGAATTATTTAAGACTACCCGTGGGGGACTCTAGACAAGTGTGATCGACTCCGCACAGCTGACCTTGTTGACAGATATGATGTCCCCATTTAAAAATCCAGTGACAGTAAAATGATAGAAACAATGGACACAAAGCTTAAGTTTTTTTTTTATCAGTTCTCATGTAATCGTTGAGCTGTTGCTCTGTGGCCATCGTGCTGTGGGTTAAGCAGAGGGCAGGGCATCGCATGGCCTGCGCGCTGGCTGCAGCGATGGAACTGCTGCTGAACCATTCTGGTGGACAGAAAACACTTTTTCGCGACGCTTAGCGCTAAGGCTTAGGCACCTACTCAACGCAATAACTGCTCTTAGCGTATGATGACAGTGAATGGCACTAGGCTAACAGACGACTTTTCGCGAGGAGTGCAGCCTCCCGGTCGGCAGGGTCGCAAAGGAATCAGAGAAACACCTAAAAACGCACTTTTTTATAATTGTAAGGCTTGCCATGCGGCATAATAAGAGGCTGACAATAAGCAAAGGAGGTGAAATCCGCGCTATACATTCCAACGGTAAAATTGTCTAACTCAGCCAACATGTTTTCCTTCTTTCTGCAGTCCCGATTCATCCGAACCACAACCAGTATCATCGAACACATTTTTTTTATATCATGTGCAGTGGACGTGCAGCTTGTGCTCGGTCACACTGTGGACCATCGACACGCAATCCGTGTCCGGTCTCTCCTGACGTCACCCTGCCTCCCCAGTGTCTCCTCAAAGTCTTGTCTGCCCCTCGGTGTCCTCCTCGTACATCGGTTCTTTCGTCGTCTCCGCTGCTGCAGAGGGCAGCGGGCCCCCGCCAAGTTTTGAAAAACCGAGGTCGTTACATACAGGCTTCCCTCACTTCCCCAACTGGCTGGTCCTGTTGGGGATGGCTGCAGGGGAGCCAGTTCTTCCTTCCTAGGGCGGTGCGCTCTCCCGCAGCCAGCCTCTTTTTTATTGCGAAAGCAATACTGCTTGCACTTTTCTGCCATCGATGGTCGTGGCGCCTCCTTACCACGGTGTAAGCTCCTTACACAGCGGCGCGTCACGTGACCGTGTGACGTCACGACAGACCGAGAGACGGGGCCCCAGCTCGCGCCATCGATGGTGGAGGTACAGCATTCCACGCCGGCTGCGCCGCTGCCCAGATAGGGCGCTCGCTAGAGCGGGATAAAACGGGGGGGGGGGGCTGCAGCTGCACTCCTCTCAGTGCGTTATGTCGGATGATGTGTACAAGGCGAGGCTGGAACGATGTGCTGCGGCCAAGCGACGGCGCCGCGCCGAAGAAACAGGCGAAGAACGCGAAGAACGGCTAGCTAAACAACGCGCGTATGCAGCAGCCTGGCGAGCACGCCGGTCAACATCGCTTGATGCGGGTGCATCTACAAGTGCAGGGCCAAGTTTAATGAGTGGTGTTTATCTTTACTCATATCTTTCAACTCTCTTCTATCTGCACGCGGCAGCGGTGGTGGCTCGGCTGGAGCCAGCAGGCAGGCCCGTGCACTTTACTTTTCATCCTTCTCTCGGTCGCAACCAACCAACCGTCGGCGCAGAGCGGCAGTAGACACGGCGGATGCGGGCTGAAGAAAGTGATTAAGTTGCTTTCGCAATTTCCGTGCTTCACCAAGCTGGGCCTCTGCCAATGTTTTTTTTTTTTTGCTGCTGCTAGCCGTTCACCAGGCGCCAGTTAGATTACTGTGTCTCCATTTCTAACAGTTCTGCGGCATTATAAAAAGTTTACGGTGGAATGTCAACTATGTCAGTTCGCGACACGAGAAGTTATCCAGTTGGCCGCGTGGCTTGCAAGCTGTGACACTAGTATACCGTGATTAATCAGAACAAATAAATCTAAGAGCGCCGTTTTCGAGGATTCGATGTCTTTTAGAAAGTGCCCATGATTGTGGCCCCAGATTGGTGACGCGTAGTGGATTTCACGATGTAATAAAGTAATGTATGCTTGTTCTGTGATGTGTGCACGGGAGTGTTAGAGTCCGCGTTAAAAAACGATGGAGCATTTAGTGCCTGATAGAATTTCGTGTGTCTGACAATTCTGTATTATTTTAGACTGAAGGCGTAGGCTTAAATACTTGTAATTAGTAGAAAGCCCCACTGGACTATTATGAAGAATGTGATATGTGTGGTAGAGCCTGAAATGCGCATGAATGAGCCTTCGTTTTAGAAGTATTAGGGATCAGGGGTGATGAACGAAGCTGAACACAAGTCGCCAGTGAAATCGAGATTAGTTCGCAAAGGCAGCCGGTAAATATGGCCAGTTATTTTTTGCTATAGAACACAATTATTTCAGAATATTCTAATTCGACATGCTACCAAACCGAGCAAGTCATTGATGAAGATGAGAAACCTCGAACACTCCAAGACACTTCTCTGGGGAACGCCAGATGTGACAGGAATGGAAGAAGAAAGCTGATCGTTGACGAAGCAGGAAACTCACTCTCGCGAAAACACAAAATATAGACATAAGCATACGAAACATCAACACGTTGATCGGTAATCTGTGTTTCACGACCTGGAACAAATCTAGTTCTCGTATTGGCGCCTGAAGCTTAGGTTTGAAGCGCCTCTGACAGTAATGTGCGGAAATGGCATTACTAAAATGGGTTCTTGAGCGCATTGTAAACGTGGTAACGTGATGGGCAAAGCGTTGCTAGATGCGAACGTACGCGTTGACATGTGGGTAAAATCGCATCATTTTGGCAACGCCACTTCATTGATCTGCATATTCCCAATTTTTACCTTTCAACATCCTGTATATCTTCTAGGACCATCATCCATTCTACGAGTCTCAAAAGTGACAGGCTAAATTTTACGCGTGGCCAGTGATGTGCCGAGGTCGCTGTAGTAACAAGGAAAACAGTCGATTCGCTTATCTGGCAAATATTATGTTTAGATGTGAAGCTATAAACTGCGACGGAGACTTAATGCCAGGACCAGGCGTTTTGTGACTTTTACCAGGCGTAAGTGCATGTATTATTTTTCGAATAATAATGAAATAAAACAATCGCAACACTGCTTCTGAAGTACCTGCCTGCATTAAAAGAGTCACACCACGAATATAACCTAACATCGGAAAAGTTGAAACCAGATTCGCCACAGTTCTTTATCTTTCCCAACGTTTAATTTTAATTCTGGATACCAACGGTGGAAAGAGCGCATTACAAAGAAGTATTTTGGTCTGTTTGAAAATGAACCTTACCGCCTACCGCAGTTTCATTATCAATGACGCGACATCTTCCGCAGCAATCATTTCTTTCCGGTTGAGTAAGGCATGACAAGAAGCATGACGTCGTCAATACAGCACGTCAACATAAACAGGTTTGAACAGCGGCTGGAGAAGGTAGGAAAAACGAAAAGTATACTGAATTAATAGTAAAAAAGTTATGGAACAGCTCGCATTTCATAGCTTGTCGGCTAGGTTTGATCGGACGTGGAACATTGGCTCCAGAAGAGCAGGAAGTTGGGCAAATTGGTTGAAATTCATAGCTGAAAAAGGCGTGGTGGTAACACAGGGACGAAGAAAACGAAATACAAGGACCGGCGCTTACTCCCATCTGAAGTTTATTCGAGAAAAATACGCGTGTAGCTAGGGGCACAAACGACACGAAAAAAAAAACACAAAGGCAGCAACAACCACATTTGACACCACACGTAGCGACCGAAGAACTAAGATTAGCATTGCAACCCAAGTAATGGGGCCTAAAACTCAAATTATCAATCAGTCAATCCTATGGGAGTTTGGCTGATACAATTATCGCTATTCAAGCGCATATAAAGAGCTTCCGAGAATTTACGAACCAATTGGTCGCTTGCCTAAAAAGGATGGTTGTGCTACCAAACAGTGGTGTGTACTTTCTTTTTTTTTTTCGTTAGTACCACGCATGCGGCAATGCTTCGGCATGTCATTTAGGGAATCTCCCCGAAGTAATATATTGTGCTCTCCAAATTTTTCATTAATACAACGCCCGGTCTAGTCTATGTACAAATCACCATCGAGAGTGGCAACGTGTAGACCACCCCGATGCCACACGCAACGAACTGGGCTGTGTTTTTGATTATGCACACACTTCTTGCTTTTATTTTCCAACCATCATTCTACCCCTAACGCACCTGAGAACAGACTGCACCCAACTTCCGATGCGCAGAAAAGACCACCGAGACGTTGTAGCGCCCTGCGGCATTTTTAAGTCCAAGCGCCATTTGGTGCGCGTGTGGCATCACTGAAATTTAACTTCATAACCTGCCACGCCTTGCACGATCGCATGCTTTGGAGATCCACTTCTTTTTAGCCTGCTAACTTGGGAACTGACAATTTTATTTATTTAACGTGTCAGTTTACTTCAGCGGCGAGTTAGCGCCTGTTCTTCTAGTTCCTTTTCTTCGTCCGTGTGTAAACTTCGCGATTTTTTCTGCTATCCATTGGCTCTAGAGTTCGTGGCATCGAGGCATTTTGTGCCTTGTGAGTACGGAGGAACATGAAAATTTGTTCACCTTTGAAATCATATTAATTCCGCTATCACTAATGCGACAACTGAAATCGGGTTACTTTCTTCCCCAGAAAATCTTTTGAATAGCGATGCGCTTCAGTGATCAAGGCACATATTACTTATTGTTGGTCAAGGCACATCTTACTTATTTGAATGCGCAGTCATTAGTACAGTCATCCTCTCCAAAACTGAGCACGCGGGAATGTGCGAAGATGCGTGATGGATTAAAAAATAAAAGTAAACTAAAAGCGCAGTGACGGTGTCACTTCTTGGCGGGCACCTGAATCAGCACCGCCTCAATTTTTACAATGCCTACAGAACACGGCCGATGGAACCGTCCAAGCCCTCTCCTATCCTCCTTTCCTACTCTCCCCCATCGGCTAGCCATCGCGCCTGCTCTGCGTCTCTGGGGGAGAGTGCCATCTGAGTGGCGCCTGATTACTGAAAGCGGACGAAGACAAATTTTGAAACGTTCTCTCTTTCTTCGTAAGGCGGCGCTCTGTATCTCTCGTGAACATCAGGCTGCCTGTCAGGTATGGACGCGTCATAGAGCGCGCCATTCGTGGCGCTGCTCATCGTGGAGCCGCTGCAGGCGCTGGTTTTAAAATGACCCAAAGTGCATGTGGTGCAGCGGCGTTGGCATTGCAACGAAAGGCTGAGGCGGCTCGTTCGAATCATGTTTGAGCTGCAACGCTGAAACATTGCGGGAGAGGCACTGAAACTGCTTGCCGGAAATATGAAATCAGAGTTCAAAGGTAGTTAGTATTAAGTTTTGCTATATTGGTTTGCGATTCAATCATGTTTAGTAAGGAAAAAGGGCGGATGAAATAAAGAAGGCGCGGTAAATGTTTCCGAGAAGGCATTTTTCGAAACTAACAGGGAGAAATAGCTTTCAAGTCGTAGGTCTACTGGTTGCAGGGTGAGCTGTCATCGTTACGACCACTAGATAAAGATTTTCCCGGGTTCGTGGCAGTCTGCAGCTACGATTGTTTTAAGAAGCGAAATGTGAACTCCCATCGGAAAAGCACGGCGCAGCAGCTGTTTCCAAAGCATTTCGGACGTTCTGCCTGGTCCTGACTACAAGCAGGCGCTTATAAAACGATGCAAAACTAGAAAAAAGCGCTTGAAGAAAAGGAGACAGTTAAACCGAAATCAAGTCCGCTTCGGCATGTGTTCCAGCGCATTCACCACAAAGTCCAAACCACAAGGCAGCGTCTCTTCTACTGCCGTTGTAGCTCGGCGCCGCAGAAGAAGGCGGCCAAACACGCCAGGGCGTACGAACCGACACCTCAAGACTAGCGTTAGGTGTGTCTTGTTTCACTCACTGTTGTTGTGTTGCGCTCGCGCGCGAGATGCTTTGTACTCTTCACGCATGTAAAGGTGGCTGCGCTACAATGCAAATTTCTTATGAGTGTAACTACGCCTAAATACAAGCAAATAGACGAAATTCTATAATTTTAAGAGGCAATAAATAAAAAGAGTGGTAATGTATACAGCAGCAGATGCATGCAAAGAATTGATTATGCTGTTTTTTAAGTAGTTGTAAATATATGTAAATGAATGCACGTAAACGTCCCCTTCTTTAATACAAAATGCGCAGCGAAGTTCCTCAGCTCCACATAAACGAGCTTAATATCTCCCACACTGCCCACAAAATTGAAAGCAGCAGCCGTACTGAACATAGTTAGGTTGGTTCCATTTTTCCGCTGCTGCGAGGACACCTCGTCAGCGTCGCGGACCACGCCATTCACCCGCGCAAAACAATTTTCGTCAACCATGGTGCCACGAAACGAAAGAACGTAAAAACTATTCATCCGGCAAGGAAAAGCAATAAGCGGCGCAAACACCTGAAGCAGGGCCTGTAGTGTGCCAGCCACCACCCTCAGGCGGAGCGACCGGCCTCAGCCAACCTCTCCAAACGGCGAACAAAGCTGCCGCTCATTGTCGTTGGAAAAAGCGCCACGCCGCGGATGAAGCGAGAGCTACACAAGAAGGGGCAGGAAGAAAGAATCTGACAGATGCGTGGTGTAGGAGTAGGAAAGAGCTATCACCTGAACGCCAGCACCACGCGACCATGCGCAAGCGTAACGCAAGCAGTGCTACCATCCGGCTAGCGCCCCAGCGCGGCAACTAACTGAAATGAGGCGTACCGACAGCCCCCTTTGCGAAGCGGGCAATGCGGCTGGCACTCCAAAAACACAGAGGAGGGGCAGTGTGAATAGCTTTATGGTGGAAGGAATGAACGAGGGAATAAAAATAAAAAGAAACGAAAAGCGCAGTCACTGTTTGACTTTTCGCTGTGTACTTCAACCGTGACGTCGAAATGCGCAAAGCGTAGAGGAGGGCGATGATTTAATCAACTAGCATTAGCAGGCTTTTCATGAGCCACACCCGGCGTTGTTAGCGGTTTCAAGACTCGCTGTGAGAGAGTGAAAAGCTCACAACCAGCACCATAGAGGGTAGTTGATGGCTATTGAACATCGTAGTTGTTGTAATTGAACAGCATGTAATAAAAAAATTAAGTCTAAAAGAAATTTTCGTTACTGTTTGTGTGAGTGAATCTGTTTGTCAACTGGAATCAGTCACACGATCGAAGCCGCAAAGCTAACACATTCCCATCCGCATCTATACCAATGATCGCCCGCCACTTTTCCTTTTATTACATTATTAAGGCTAGGCCAATGTTTCCTCCTTGTTTCCAGTACAGGCGAGCATCCATATCTGTGTTTCGGGCCTGCCGTTTGCGCAAGTTAGGTTTGTTTTGAGTCAACTTGAATAATAAATTCGCAGGACCGACAGCTGTTGCGCCTCAAAGCAAGCCTTACAGGCTCCTGATTAAATCACATGGAGAAGACGCAACACCGCGGAAAAAGCAGGACCTCTTGCCTGGAGCAGATGGATAATGAAAATTATACCAGTAGACAAAAGTACACAGGCCGCATTACACAGGTTTCGCGTCATAACTACAAACTTTTGGTGCATTAGGACGGGACCAACTGCTGCAATAGTGCCACAGGTGCGTGTTATGGTGGTTTGTGACGTGCCCGATATGAGCAAATGCAAAAGAACTTTACCTGAAATAGTTTGCGATACTCATCACTTTAGGCGAAGGTTATGCACAGTTTGCCTAACAGAAGAAGTCAATTCGTGCTGACATACCAGCTTTTAACGAGCCATAAGCGTAACAATCCTTTCAAATGGCAATTGCTGAGGATTTAAACCCCAACTACGCGTATATTGCCCCTCACTCAATGGTCGCTCTTAATTATCTCAATTGCCCATTTTTACGTAAAGATTCGCGCACGAAAAAAATGATTCAATGTCTTAAAATTCCATTTCTTTTTATTTATTTCTTCATTCAATACACTCATAAATACCTTCACTTTATGCTATTACAGAGAAGGGATCACTGGTGCACAAAAATAACAAACTACCCAGACGCATACATTGGAGCAAATAAAAAGTGAATAATGACAGTGAATGAACTTTTTTATACAGGTAGATAACCTGGGAACAGTGGCAAATTGTCTGAAACAATGTTAGCGTTGACAAAAATATAATTTAGAAATATTACAAATGCTATTATAAAAAAAATCAGAGATGCTTCATGCGAGAGCATTCTTGCAGGGTAGTTGGTACCTATTTGGCCGGATTTCTAGCACAGAAGATGAGGACACAAGCAAAAGTTCACAAGGCGCAGCACTGCTAACTCGAGTTTTTATGGACAGAACATTGCTTTATACACTAACAGTTCTCAACACAAAAGCAAATGCGCATGGAAGCTTATATCGTTTTCGTTATCTTGTCCGCTTTGACATGACACCGGGTGTATTAGGGCTTACTTGTGTCTAAGATACATGATCTCTTTCTGTGAGCGGTATTGATGGATTGCGGACGCACACGTGTTCCCATAACTTTAAATTTCGATTGTTTGGATAATCTCCCTTCCAGGCTGCGTTCGTCATCTGTGCAGAAATGTTGCGTTTTCAAGAGTGGGCCTACGTTTACAGCATTCCAGAATATGCTGAACCATTATGTTCCCTGCCCTCTGTTCAACCTATCTGGCATGCTCCCTTAGACTCTCATTAAGGCACCTTCCTGTCTGGCTATGTACCGCTTACCGCCGGCCAGCGGAACGGAATAAATGACATCTTAGTTGCAGGCTGCAACGCGCTGCTGGCGTCGATTAGCGCAAGCGATGGTAGTTTCCTCAGCGGTAAGCCTCCGGCAGATTCTGGAAGGCTTTTCAGGTGCAGAAGAAGGACATTAAGGCCAGTCCTTTTGCATATTTTTTAGGTTGTGCCAGACACTATGAAAGTACGAGATAACTGCAAATTTCTGTCTACGTTTTTTGTCAAACTCATTCAGCTCACTCGCTGGCGCCTTCAGCTTTTTTAGCATGCTTTCGGCAACTGACGGCAACAGGTTAGGCTGGTATACTGCTCTAGGCAGGCGCTGCACCTGATTGGCAAAGGTCTGTAATAACATATGTACGCCGGATTTTTGCACGGCGCTGGTAAAGCACAATTGCACGATTCCTTTCTTGGCCAGCTTGAAGTGTGCAGAGTGGAAAAGGAGCAAATATTTGTTGCCCCTGGGCTCAAAGGTCCTCTTGAAAAATCCAGTCGTATACGATTATCTAGCACCCATAACTACAGCGCAAACGACAGGACAGAGATGAAGAAGGGACACCACACAGCGCTGACTCACAACTAAAGTTTATTGGATGCCAGAAGGTATAAATACCTCCCTGGCGGCCAGAAAGAATGCAGTCCACACTTACATGCGTGACTGACATAATAGTGTACCAGTCCTGTACAGTGTCCTGTCGTTTGCGCTGTAGTTATGGATCATCAAAAACACCAACTCGCCCAACAAATGCTTTTATCTAGCACCGTTATGAAATCCTTTTCTCGTACTTCATGTGAGAGTTCTGATGATTTAGGGCGCTTTCAAAACGTTATGATATGCTTTCTAAAACCAGCAGAAATACATTCCTTGCCACAGTGAACAAAATCAATCAAATAACCAACAAATATAAATAATTTTGAATGTCAGCATCTTTAAAACGGTCATAGATGACTTTGTCACATGCTGATAAAGAGTTATCACTGAAGTGCTTGGTCCGAACCGATGAATATTCCTCCATTTTGAATGACGGTGGTGTTCTTCCACGGCGCGTATGTATACCTCAGATACATAGAAAGTAACTCAATGAATGTATCCACCGAAGCAAGAAGCATCATGTAAGCCTACTCCACTATGCCTATCAATGCAGTCCTCGACACCTATCAGAAGACTTTCGTTAACTATAGAATCATATAGTTCATTAATATCAAAACTGAAAGCTAGCATACTTTGAGTGCTGTTGCATATAAGAAAGTCAATAACTTCATTTAAATTCGTTATCTTAAATGTTTCAGCAATGCCTATCGCCTTCAATTTCTCGTGTAGAAACGTCGCTACAGTATGCTACCGGGACTCCCGTTCAGATACATTAACTTTAAAAGAACAAGCTTCTTTGTGAGTTTTTGAGCTCAAAAAATATTTCCACGGACGATTTTCCTGTTTTGTCAACAGAGTGCAGCAGCGCGTCCAGGTTAAGCTTCTTTGCACAACTTTTTTTCTTTGCTCCTGATATTCTGGAACTACAGTATACACATTGCACAAAATTTCCGCGCACAGCGTCGGAGGCCATCTTTTGCATACACTCAAACACCGGATGTCATTATATGTTGACAGTTTCGTACCATTACCAGCTGTTGATGCCTCTCACGGAACTCAGGTCTCCGGACTGGAACTGAAGTCCATTCCCGTCTGTTGTTGTCACTTCCCTCCAAACAATGGGGATGCTTCCCTCTGGTAAAGTCACTTTCCTCTAACTAGTGGAAAGGCTCCGGTGGGGTGACTTCACCTTCCTCAAGCCAATGAACAAAATTTATGGCCGACGACGCATTTTGGCTATGTGATATTTCTAAAGCTATTCTATTAAAGAACTTTTACCACAAACAAAAACTTTGAGATCACTACGGCGACCAGTATTAGAACAACGCGAAAGCAAAACCTTAAATATGGACACCCGTGGCTGTTCTGACGCCCGTGTACTATATCGACGTCCTTTGCTATTTTGACACCTAAGTGTAAATTTTCGATTTTTTGCCGTTTAATTAAATACACTTCAGCGACCAAATTTTTCCCGCGGCCGCATTTTATTGCAGACTACGTGTCACAATCCTGCTTTCACACATTTATATTCACAGAACGACGCAGTCGTGCGGTCAAATTTGCGAACACTTTTTGCTGACGTGAATAATGCTTTCGCATTAATAAGCACCGCTAGTCAGCGATACATTCTAAGAGCTCCTGCAGCTCTGCGCTGTTAACTTCTGTTGCAATGTGCGATGGTGGGTTATTCTAGACCAAGGCTGTATAAAACATGAATGATTGTGCAAAGACAGAAGTGTGGCATGAGATGAGTTTAACATTGAAAAGGTGACTGCGGCGCGCAAAAGATGCATCGGATGATTGCAAAATATTGTGATGAAGCAATGAATGATCATAAAGTCTATTAAGAAGTGCCAACTGCGCTAGCTTGCGACAAGCCCTTAACGCTGCTACACTAGTATATCGTCAGTAATCAGTATGTAATAATCTAACAGCCCGGTTTTCTACGGATTCGATGCCATTTAAATCGTGTCCATGATCCGAATATCAGATAGCTGAGGTAAACTCGGTTACATGACTTTTAAAGTAATGTGTGCTACTTTTAGAAGGTCCGAAACAGCGTGTTTGATAGTACGTTCTACAAGGCCCATAGAGCGATTAGCAGCTACCTATATTAAGTTACCATGATAATTCCATTTTACGTTCGACTGAAAATGAACTGTCAATTACTTCCAAGTAGTAAAATCCTTGACCGGACTATTATGGATTGCGTAACATGTCGGGGTACGGCCTGAACTGTGAGTGGGAGACTCGACTTTATAATTATGGATTATCAAGACTCATTAACGAAGATGAACACCAGTTCCTAATGGAGCCAGCAGGGCTGGTGATGTTGCGGTACAAAGCACAACAATTTGAGAATAATCGAATTCGCGATGACACGCAGCAGGGTGAGTCGTTGACGACGATTAGGAACAGCAAAAACCTAGGGCACTTTACCGGGGAACACGAGACGCGTCATGAGTGGAAGGAGAACGAGAGTTCTTGATGTTTCTGAACTAAGATCGATATGCGTGAAAAGCCTTAACCCCAACTGAATCCGTCAGAATAAATATTATCTTCAGTTAGCCGAAGAAAAAGTCTGCGATGACGACCTCGTTGAATGCTGAATGAAGGAAACTGAGAAACAGCGCATTCATCTAAAGGCAGGCGTCGGCCAATAAAAGGATGTTGGGAATAAATTCGGCAAGTTGTATGTCGAATGAAATTCACTCTGAAATCTGTGCTGCTATGTGAATATGATGTTATCCTCAAGGCGACTAATCACCTCGGTGTAAATGACGTGTACCATGAAATTACACAATGTGCTGGTTAAAGAAGTAGAACCATAGTAGAAATATTTAGAGCGGTCAACAGTTATGAATATGGGAATTACTTTAGCTATGCGCCAGGGAGAAGATAAAGGAGGGAGCGAAAGAAAAACAAAGAAAGGCATAATAGAGAAAGATGGACAGTGGTGGAGGTCTCTGGATAATTTCCACCACCTGGGGTTCTTAACGTTCCCTGATATCGCAACAGCACACGGGCGCACACGGGCGCCATCGAAACGCGGCCGCCGAGGTCGGTTTTCAATTAATTTCATCCACCAACCTAACCCCCCCCCCCCCCCCCCCTGCCACGCTTGCCTTCTCCTGGAATCCACTCCGTTACTCTGAAGGACTAGCGGTTATCCTCCCTTCGCATTACATGCCCTGCTCAAGCCCATTTCTTCCTCTTGATTTAGACTAGGCTGTCATTAACCCGCGTTTGTTCCCTTAACTACTCTGCCCGCTTCCCCTCGCTTAACTTTGCACCTATCATTTTTAATAAGGGAGCAATTGCTCTTTGGCATCCACTCAAGCGATCCCATACGCCTTCAAAGGAAAACTGTACAGCTCACTCAGAAAGCTATATTATAGTTGGGTGGATGCCTGTGAATACTCCCTTATTAGAAATGTTCTCAACCATGGGGGATTCCCCTAAACATTTGACTAACACTGTTCGCACTTCGAGTTATTGATCAATTCGCTCTCGCCCTACCACAAGCTAGCCGTTCCGGTCAACTTAGTTGGTAGAGCGACAGCTCCGGTGAAGCGGTGGTCCTGGGTTCGGAACCCGAACCAGATTGAATTTTTCTTTCAACCTTCAAATTCCGCTTAATATTTCACCTGTAATTTTTCTTTCCATAGCTAGCTGCATTGTCCTTCACTTAAGCTGAACCCTTTTCGTTAGCCTCCACGTTTCTGTTCCATTGGTGATTACCGGCTGTATACAGCTGTTGTATACTTTTCTCTTGAGGGATATCGGTAAACTGTCATTCATTATCTGAGAGCACCTGCCATATGCGCTGCACCCCATTCCTATTCTAGTTATTTCCCTGCAATGATCCGAATCAGCGGCCACTAGCTGCCCTAAGTAGACGTACTCTCTTACCACTTCCAGCGCCTCGCAACCAATTGTGAACTGCTGTTCCCTTGCTAGACTGTTGAACATTGCTTTGGTTTTCGGCATGTTAATTTTTAGACCCACCGCTCTGCTCTGCCTGTCTAACTCATTAATCATGCTTTGCAGTTGATGTCCTTAGTGACTTCACAAGACAATATCATCAGTGAATCGCAGATTACTTAAATATTCTCCATTAACTATTATCCCTAACTGTTTCCAAATTCACGCCTCGGAATATCTCCTGTATACAGGCGGTGAATAGGAGTGGTGAGATCGTGTCTCCCTGCCTGACGCCCTTCCTTATTGGAATATCAAGATGGAATTTTATGAAGTTACATGATGCAGTAACCTCATAGACGCTCCATCATAAAATATCACACAATTTGTATGATACTCTATGACATCCCCCTGATGACTGTATGATTCTGCAGAAATGAGTGGGAATTATCACACAAATGTATGATAATTGTATGATATTTGTATGACAAACTGTATGACTTTATTGCATCATACAACTTTTTTCAGCAGGGGCACGCGCGCGCCCGGACTACGGTATACCAGCGCAGTCGTTAAAGATATCTTCCAGTATTCTCACATTACACTTTTCAACAGCCTGATTCCACGAAGCCTGCATAACTTCGGAAGTTTTTACTAAGTCAAATGGTTTCTCGTAATCAATGAAAGCTGTATATAGGGGTCAAGTTTATTCTGCGCATTTCTCTATTACGTGATTGATAGTGCCAATACAGTTTACTGTCGAGTATCCTTTATCCATAAGGCGCATTAGAACGCACCGGATTTGTGTACTCAAACAGCGCAGCCCTACACAGCTATACAGTTAATTAGGATAAAGAAGGGCGTACAAAAGTTTGAATCTTTATTGACATTGATGACAAACTACAAATTACAGAATAAGCATATAGCAAGAGGACCCATGATAATATCCTCAGGTGGGACCTCCCATTCTACAATTAAAAAAGACCGACAGGCTTTTCCAGACAGCATTTTCCAGACAATGGAATGCAGGGAAGTCTGGTAAAAGAAAACACGGAGAACCCGATAGCATTACAATTCTCCCGTGAAGTGTGCAACAAGTAATGAAGACTTTTTTGGGTGCACGAGCCTCCACAAGTATTGCAGTTAATAAAATCTGCCTCTGGTTGGTCGATATGCTTGCTTCTTTCACTGAGACCTTTCCTATATAATGTGCACTGCGTGAGCTCCAGCAACTTTGGGCCTACGAAGCCCGTCACATATTATAACAAGTAGTCAACGACCAGAAAGCTCGCATAAACAAGGCCCGCTGTGCCTTCACTGCCGTTGTCCACGTCAGATGTGACCATAGAGCTCTGCTGTCAAGTAATGCAGTGTTGCTTTCCCTTTGGCTTATATTCCTTAGACAGAGACGTGAAGTCGCACAATGTCAAACGTCAAAAGCGATGAATTTTCGGGTGTGCAATTTGGCAGGTGCCGAATTTCGGAGGCTTCACTCACCTTTAAATGAACAGTGCATTGCAGAGCTGGAGAACAGACGGCATTAAAGGAAGGTAGGTCATCTTCGCCACTTACGTTGCAGATGACGCCGAAAAACTTCTCCAAGACGCACTGATTGAATTTCTTCGTTAAAATGTTCTTAAACCAGAAACTTTTCAGTATCTTCATATCTCTAATGTTTAGAGGACGGTCTCCATCAGGCCTCCTGCTTTGGTGCCATTAAAAAGCTGGACGATGTGATTTCACCTGACAACAATTTGAGATCCGTTTCACAGGTATTCAGCCAATGCAGAAATTCATGGTTTAAACTGCGCGAACAAAAAACGAGGACAGAGCGGAAGAAAACACGCTCTGTGTCCTCGTTCCTTCTTCGTGCAGTTTAAATCATGAATCCCCACCAACCCACCCAGTCCTCCGTCCTTATCAATGAAGGAATGACGCGAACGCGCAAAGGTCTTTGCGGGGCCCGCGTGCTGTTCATTTTATCATCATCATCATCATTTATTAACCACTAAGGTTCCCGTAGGAACATTACATGGGGGGGGGGGGGGGGTGAGGGGGTACAGGTATCTGACGGTCATACATATGAAAAGGCAAAAAAAATGAGAGAAAACTAGGCAAAGCACAAGAGTAACAAATTAATGCTGTCGATAAAAGACAATCTGAAAAAGTAGCATACAGAAATACACACTACAGTAATACAACGTGTCTAATAAAGTGTTTGATCGTTTTGCAGTGCATGGTAGCGAATACAGGGTATAGGAAAGTTTCATTGTTCCTTGAAATGCTGCATGAGTACCTGTCTAAGGTTGGAACGATTAGTCTCAGCGACAATGCTATCGGGCAGGTTATTCCAGAATTCGATCGCTCAAGGAAGAAACGATTTGTTGAAGGCATTAGTGGAGCCGTGAAAGCGCTGCATGCTAAAGGAGTTATACACTAGACAAATGTGGTCATCGCTTACAAAGATGTCACATAGGCGCCAGGGCCGCTTTCCGTGCTTCCAATATACTTCTCCCTGGGAGCACGTGTCCGGATGTTACCCGAATGAAGGTGACACTTGTGATATTTAAGCTATTAACCTTCATTTTACCGGTGTAGGAATACTGCCATTGTTGTCATGGATTCGCCTTTTGGAACTTTCTGTGGCCACAGTTTCGTGTTTCACTCCACGACTTTCCAGCAAAATAACGGGCGGCGTTTAATGATGCATTCACCGTCAGTACTTCGACTGTCAAGAGTGATGAAGCAGCACAAGAGACAAATTCAGTCACGCTGTGGTATTTTACTGCCCAAGCAGCATGACCGCCATTTAGCATTGTCGAAGGTGGGGCGAGTTGGTGTACGTTCGTGATGAAAAATAGCGCAAAAGAGAACACGAAGGACGGAAAGAACGATGCAGACAAGCGCTAGGCCTAAGTCATTGTTCACGGTTTGCGGTTCATCTCCTGAGTGACTTAGCAAGGCAACGTCATCAGCGAATTGCAGATTCGCTGTTCCCAACTCAGACCTCGGAATGCGTACTGCAAACAGGTGCTGAGTAGAACGCTATGCGAAGCAGTCGCCTTTTGGTAGAGCATAGGGCCTCGCATGCGGGAGCTGCTGGTTTTCTAATGGCTACAAGATCTCGTTCGGCCTGGTGCTTGGCTTTTCTTAGGTGAGATGCTTGCGAAAGGGGCCAAACCGTTCCGCTGATGGGCCAGTGGTTCTTTCCGCCGTCAAGCAACCCTAAATACGCCTCGTGCGTTATGAGCCGTGCTACTTTTTTTTTTTTCATCACGACCGCCATTGGGCGAAAATGTTGGCGTGCGTCTCTGAGGGGCCGCTCAGTGAAGCCTCCGGCACCCGCAGCGAGCCAAGCGCGAGAATTGTCCCTCAACAACAGGCAGGATGGAAAATCTGCACCCGCGGTGGAGGAGAGGTGGGCGCAGCAATGCCCCCAAGTGAACAGAGAGAGGGAAGGCGGCACTCAAAGCGAGCGCGTGACATCGGTTGATCCAACTCAGCGCTCCAACTAAGGCGAAATTTGTAAACGCCGCACATGTTGAGCCGTAAGATAAAAATCATTGGTGAAGCATAAAGCCAATCCCAATAAAGCTAACTGGAAATGCAGCAACTGCCAATCACAATTTGTTTAGTGAGCCAAAGTAAAGCGAAAACAATTGCCGCAACATTTAGGCAATGTGGTGTCGCCGAAGGGAAAAAGCTCAAATGGAAAAAGACGAAATAAAAAACCATGACATTAAAAGCGCACATTTCTTACGGAGTTCATGGTATAAAACCACCTGAACGTCTGTATTTTTTTTTTCAGTGAACTATGCCTGTCTGGAATAAATACAGCATGAAATGCCTTGAAATACTTTTTATTTCATATGAGAGCTTTAGAATGCTTGGCTGATCGGCTTTCTCTAAACCTAACGCGTAATTAACACACTTTTCTGGAGTACAACCAAACAGGCATTTAAAAAAAACATTCCTGCCCCTGCTTAGTCCGCATTTTTTTAAATAGGTGCAATCTTGACATGGAATCAGTCCCCATAAGGTGTGGATTAGTTTATTTACGAGGAATATTCCTGACGCATCATGATGTGAGTAACTATATATTACGTTTACTTTACAAAACTCCACCTAAAGCGTTACGTCGATTTACATTTCACTCATAATGCTAGCTCATCCCTTCCCTAGCCGTGTAAGAGTCGCAAATGTGTGACTCTTACTCTCGGGAAATCCTCGAACTATACTCATCCTTAGTCAGTGCCTCTCACAGGTGCAACAGCTTTGCAGGAATGTTGCGCACAACTCCGGTGTGCGCGGCGTTCAGTAACTTAAACGTCTAAACAAGTCGCTCGTCCCTCATACCGCGCACTATACATTCATCGTCTGAGGAGAAAGTAAATGGATATGGGTGGCGGCCCTAAGGATTCGGAACAGCTGGCTGTTTATATCTCTTTTTGGGGGGGGTAGGGTAAGGGGGGTCTTCTTTACTTGCTTCTCGTAGCTAACTGACAACGCTTGCAAGGTGTAGTTGAGGCTGGCAATTCTAGAGGCCCGTGTACTGTGCGATGTCAGTGCACGTTAAAGAACCCCAGGTGGTCGAAATTTCCGGAGCCCTCCACTACGGCGTCTCTCATAGCCTTAGTCGCTTTGGGACGTTAAACCCCATAAACCAAACCAACTTCTGAGGCCGCCCAGTGATGCGAAGATTTGCGTTTTACTTCAGTACCACCTTGAAATGCCGTCTGTCCATGACGGTACCCGCTATAGTGACGAATGTATGGGAGCCGCTTTCTACAACACGTGCGCGCTGCGACAAAAGGTAAGAAAGATGTTCCATACATTCGCAAAGCATTACTGAGGGTACTAAGTAAAAGGTTTTTCGGAGAAATGACGCAACAGAACTGTTGATATTATACCTCCAACACTTACGATCAAGATGACCCCTGCTGCTAGAGGTGCTCTAACGTAGGCGAAAATGCAGTGTGCTAGCTGGGACGCGGTGGGCTTTATAGTACTTTCGACGAGTATAATTGGAGAAATATCAGGAAAAAAGAAACAAGAGCTGAGGGCGCACATGTCAATACCGTGACTGTTTCCCTGTTTCACGTAGAACAGCTTCAATTATCATCGGTGATTTTGGCATCTTTCTGCATTGAACCTGGGTGAAATTGATTGAAAATGTTGCTGTATGGCTTCAACATATAGATGGCTGTACACATAGAAAGAGCAGAAAAGGCGAATGCTTTCCTTTCAACTGCAAGTTGCGTTCCTAACATCCAAATTTTAGCGAGGCAATTACGGTATGTCAATAGTGACATGTAATTTTGGTCCCCATACTGATGGGCCGTCATGCTTCATGGCGTATTATTTATTACAGTGGCCTGAATTTCAGTTTTTGATCGTCTTAGCTCTGCAGGGTTCATTGACCCCTAAGCGATTGAAGCTTTTTGTTCCAATGCATATACCGGCAATTTTTATTCCAATGCATATACAGGAAAACACGAAAGGGGAAATACATTTAAATGAACAGAATAACAGCTCATAAGCCAGAGCATTTAATGCGGAGAGCAGACAAAGATACTAACTCAGCAGAATTACTGCTTCGGAGTGGACTGCAATAGAAAGTAGACCTAGCAGATGGTGGCGGAGGGCCATTTGGGTGGATGAGATTAGAATGTTCGCGGGTATCGAATAGACGGGTTGACGTCACTGGTGCAGGAAGGAGTTAATAGCACTGCAATGGGAGAAGCCTTTGCCTTGCAGTGGGCGTGGCACAGCTGATGGTGATGAGCGTGCAGTTAGTTTTCTTTATCTGGTATTCCAAACAGCTAGCTTGCGAAAGAAAGCCTTGCATAAAGAGGCTTTGTTTCGGCTGAAGCTTCTTTAGACGCCAATACATCTTCAAAATTTTTCCCGAAACACTGCTTTACAAATACTCCATATTGCAACGCTGTTATTGGGTGGAGGCGTAACGTGACCGTAAGTGAAGCCAAGCGGTTTTTTTGTGACATGGATTATGCAACAGGACAGCAGTGCTTTCCATTGAAGAAAGGGCAAGCCCATGACCACTGAATAGAAGGGAGAATTTTTCCGTGTTGCTCAGCTGTTTTAGCCTGTGTTGTGTTTTATGGAATACACGCAGCTCAGGATATTGTCACGTTGTAGTGACGGCAGTCCAGCGGTCAGGAAGACTCCAACCAGTCTTGGAAACGAAGCTATTTATTTGGGCTGACTTGCGCCCGCAAAAGAACTGAATCACTCGGCGGCGGCGTATGCAACAAACATGCTCGTCGGTCGTCGATCTACGAATGACCGCCGCTCGCGGCATCGCTCAATTTAAAGCCGGCAAGGAAACTTCCAGATAACAGATCAAGATCATCTACAGCAATCTGGAAAAACCTAGATGCAGCCTTTCATGGCTGCGATCAATCGAGATTAGTCTGGTCGCTTCTCGCGTCACGAACAAAAGTGATAACGACCCTTTCCTGCAGCCTTGAGCGGGAACGAACAAACACTACAATGATACGTGGCATTACCCCCCTTCCAAAGAAGCATCGTCTCGATGCTTTAAAATGAAAATAAACACGGAGAATGAAAACTTCGACTCCTTAGCGTTCATAATAGGGTTTAAGACGTACGACATGTACGACTTCCGGGCGTGTGCGTCGTCGCTGAGATGCTGTCGTTCCGTCGAGGATGACTTCATAGTGCAGGTCACCGATGCGGTGGAGAACCCTATATGGGCCAAAGTAGCGTCGCAGCAACTTTTCACTCAATCCACGGCGGAGAATTGGTGTCCATATCCAAACACGATCACCTGGCTTGTAATGCGTGTCTCGTCGGCGGAGATTGTAGCAGCGGGCGTCGGTGTGCTGCTGGTCTTTTATGCGAAGCCGCGCAAGTCTTCGGGCTTCCTCGGCGCGATGAAGGTAGGCGGCGACGTCGAGGTTGTCTTCGTCTGAAACGTGCGGGAGCATTGCGTCGAGTGTTGTCGTGGGCTTCTTGCCGTATACAAGCTCGAATGGGGTAGACCTGGTTGTCTCCTGGACGGCAGTGTTATAGGCGAAGATAACGTAGGGCAGAATGGAGTCCCACGTCTTGTGTTCGGCGTCGATGTACGTGGAGAGCATGTCTGCGATGGTCTTGTTCAGACGCTCTGTGAGTCCGTTGGTTTGCGGATGATAGGCAGTTGTCCTCCGATGGCTTGTCTGGCTGTACTTTAAAATGGCTTGCGTCAGCTCTGCTGTAAATGCCGTCCCTCTGTCTGTGATGAGCACTTCGGGGGCGCCGTGTCGCAGGAGAATTTGTTCGACAAAAAATTTTGTGACTTCTGTTGCGGTACCATTAGGCAACGCTTTTGCTTCGGCGTATCGCGTCATGTAGTCGGTGGCCACGATGATCCATTTGTTACCTGATGATGAAGTCGGAAAGGGGCCGAGGAGGTCCATTCCTATTTGCTGAAAGGGCTTAGTTGGAGGTGGTATGGGGTTCAGGAGTCCGGCTGGTCTAATCGGAGGCGTTTTGCGTCGCTGACACTCACGGCACGTTTTCACATAATGGGAAACGTCGGCAGCTAGCCGCGGCCAATAGTACTTCTCCTGGATGCGATGCAACGTGCGAGAAATCCCGAGATGCCCTGCAGTCGGCTCATCATGACATGCCTGCATAATTTCTTGCCTGAGATTTTTGGGCACGACAAGAAGATGCACTGTCCTGTTGGGCGCGAAGTTCTTCTTCAGGAGGACATTATTGTGAAGGACGAAAGACGACAGTTGGCGCTGGAACCCTCGGGGAGGCGATGCGGTCTTGCCTTTCAAATAATCAACTAGGCTTTGCAACTCAGGATCCGAGCGCTGCTGCTGCGCGAAACTGCTGGCGCTTACCGGTCCTAAGAAAGCGGCGTCGTCTTCCTCTTCCGGTGCTGCGTCTACGGGCGCTCGCGATAAGCAGTCTGCATCGGAATGCTTGCGGCCAGATTTGTAGACTACAGTTATGTCGAATTCTTGAAGACGCAGGCTCCAACGAGCAAGGCGGCCGGAGGGATCTTTCAAATTGGCCAGCCAGCACAGAGCATGGTGATCGCTCGCAACCTTGAATGGTCGTCCGTACAGGTAGGGGCGAAATTTCGACGTGGCCCAAATAATGGCGAGACATTCTTTCTCGGTCGTCGAATAGTTGGCTTCGGCTTTCGACAGTGAACGGCTAGCGTACGCGATAACTTTTTCCTCTCCACCATTTTTCTGAACGAGCACCGCTCTTAAGCCCACGCTGCTTGCATCGGTATGGATTTCGGTTTCGGCGTTTCCGTCAAAGTGCGCGAGCACAGGAGGGGACTGTAAGCGGCGCTTTAGCTCTTTGAAAAGCTTCCTCTTGCGGCATTTCCCATTTAAAAGGCATGTCCCCCTTGGTAAGTTGGGTCAAAGGTTCAGCGATGCGTGAAAAGTTCTTGACGAATCGCCGGTAATAAGCGCACAGTCCAAGAAATCTGCGTATAGCTTTCTTGTCATTAGGCTGTGGAAATTCTGCGATCGCAGCCGTCTTCTGGGGGTCTGGGCGAACTCCATCCTTGCTTACGACGTGGCCAAGGAACAGCAGCTCCTCGTAGGCGAAGTGGCACTTCTCTGGTCTCAGTGTCAGGCCTGAAGACTTGATCGTTTCCAGCACTATCCGAAGCCTTCTGAGGTGGTCTTCAAAGCTTGAGGAGAAGACAACAACGTCATCTAAGTAGACTAGGCAAATCTGCCACTTCAAGCCTGCGAGCACCGTATCCATTACTCGCTGGAACGTCGCTGGAGCAGAGCAGAGGCCGAATGGCATCACCTTGAACTCGAAGAGTCTGTCTGGCGTGATGAACGCAGTCTTCTCGCGATCTCTTTCATCGACTTCAATTTGCCAGTAGCCGCTCTTCAGGTCCATCGATGAGAAGTACTTAGCGTTGCATAGCCGATCCAATGTGTCGTCGATGCGGGGGAGGGGGTAGACATCCTTCTTCGTAATGCTGTTCAGGCTGCGGTAATCGACGCAAAAGCGAAGGGTGCCGTCTTTCTTTTTCACTAGGACGACTGGTGCTGCCCAGGGGCTCCTTGATTGCTGGATGACGTCGTCACGTAGCATTTCCTCTACTTGCTTGCGGATAGCTTGGCGTTCTATCGGCGATACGCGGTAGGGGCTCTGCCGTAGTGGTCGGGCGTGTTCGTCAGTGACAATGCGGTGCTTGGCAAGCCGGGTTCGTCGCACATTCGATTCTGATGAGAAGCAATCGCTGTAACTTTGAAGAAGACTGCGTATTTGGTCTTGTCTGCTCCGGGGTAATGCCGTGTTGATGTCGAACGTGGGTTGATGGCCTTGGTCTGATGGTTCTGCTGGTTGGTCGGGTAGAGCAAATACGTCTCTGATGTCTGGCAGCTCGTCGAGAAAGGCAACCGTCGTACCTTTGTTTAGATGCCGGTATTCTTCGGTGAAGTTGGTTAGCAGCATCTGGGTTTGGCCATTTCGGACTTCAGCGACTCCCCTTGCTACGCCCAATCCTCGATCCAGGAGTAACTGGGTGTTCCCCTCGATGACGCCTTCGGCATTTTCGATGTCTCCTGTACCAATGCAGGCGAGGACACTTGATCGGGGCGGCACACTCAATGCTTCGTCGAGGACGTTTAAGGCAACGTTATGAGTCGTGCTCGTCGCAACAGGTATGGCTTTGTCCGTGGAAAGCTTGATCGACTTAGATCGAAGGTCGATGATCGCTCGATGTTCATTCAGGAAGTCCATTCCCAAAATCACGTCTCGCGAGCATTGCTGTAGGATCAGGAAGGTTGTCGCATAGGTTCTCCCATTTACAGTAACTCTCGCGGTGCAGCGTCCTGACGGCGTAATCAGGTTGTCACCTGCGGTGCGGATCAGCGGGCCATCCCAAGTTGTTGTTACCTTCCTGAGCCGGACAGCGAGTGGGCCACTCATGAGAGAGTAGTCAGCTCCAGTGTCAATCCAAGGCAGTAACCGCGTGTTCGTCGACCGTAACTTCAAGGTCACTTGTTCGCGTTCTCGTATTGTACGTTGTCTTCGGTGTCCGATCTCGGCTTCGTCGAGTAGTGAGGCTGCGGTGGGCGTACTCCGACGTTACTTCACTGGGCAGCGGTAAAAGTTTCAAGACTGGCCGCGTCGTCGTGGTCGTTGTCGGTGCTGTCGTCGGTGTTGTCGGCGGTGTTGTCGTCGGTGTTGTCGTCGGTGTTGTCGTCGGTGTTGTCGTCGGTGTTGTCGTCGTAGTTGAGGCATGGACTTAGATTTTCGTCGATGGAGGATCTTTGTACTTGCGCTCGGAAGCAACCTCACCTCCAGAGGCTGCTTTATTCAGTTTAACCTTCGGGGGCTGGGGGAGCGTCCGCGCACTGCGTAGCCTCGCCTAGGAGATACAAAGCGCGGAGACGAAGGCGACGGGGAACGTGATAGGCGGCTGGGCGGTGAGCATTCTTCCCGACGCAAAAACTCCTCGATTTCGGCTGGCCGCTGGCCGGGTCGCGGTTGTGGAGCGTCGTAAGAGAACCCCTCGGATGCCGATTCTCCTGTATGGGCAGTACCGGAGAATGTGACCGGCTTCTCAGCAGTGGAAGCATTGTGGGCGGCGCTGGCCGGGTGTTCTCCACTGGACGCATTTCCTCGGCCGTGTACGACGCTCGTAGGACGGGCGAGTTGGGGCGAGAGGGCGGCGCTCCAGCGCAGCTGGCTAAGGGCGATAGGGGCTATGGTCCCGTCGTCGAGGTACAGGACGGCTCACTGCTGCGGCGTAAGTCATGGCTGGAGGCTCCAGAGACTGCGTGGTAGGCTGGAATCAGGTCTTCCGGCGAATAACTCAAAGGTCTGGCGTCACGACTTGCAGGGGTTGTCCGGTACCTGGAAGGCTACCCAGCACCTCCACCAGATGTCACGTTGTAGTGACGGCAGTCCAGCGGTCAGGAAGACTCCAACCAGTCTTGGAAACGAAGCTATTTATTTGGGCTGACTTGCGCCCGCAAAAGAACTGAATCACTCGGCGGCGGCGTAAGCAACAAACATGCTCGTCGGTCGTCGATCTACGAATGACCGCCGCTCGCGGCATCGCTCAATTTAAAGCCGGCAAGGAAACTTCCAGATAACAGATCAAGATCATCTACAGCAATCTGAAAAAACCTAGATGCAGCCTTTCATGGCTGCGATCAATCGAGATTAGTCTGGTCGCTTCTCGCGTCACGAACAAAAGTGATAACGACCCTTTCCTGCAGCCTTGAGCGGGAACGAACAAACACTACAATGATACGTGGCAATATTAAGGGCTTCGTATTAGATTGCGTCTACGTCAACAGGGTTGTGCACGCTTGTATGCAGCGGCGATTTTTGAATTACTGGCCTATTCAATCGATACAATTCTCAAAACGCATACACTTACGCCTGTCCCAGTGGTGGTCCGTTCGCATGGGCCCTCATCATACTTGCGATTTTAGAGACCTCCCTACTCCATCAGACACTCAAGTTGCGAATATAAATCTTGCAAGCCTTGCCTCAGTTAGCTGTATTATGCAGCAAATATCGTAGGCAAACAACTGTACTTTTTAAATCTTTTTTTGGCTTTGATGGGAAACATACTCGTATATAATCTCTCCTCTGCAGTTGCTTCTTTTCTGGTCCCCATTCATAATGCCCACAAGGACATTAAAGGCATAAGAATGAATAAGTGTACAAAGAAGCAATACCTAAATAGCTTTTGTACCAGCAACGTACAATTGTAAAAATGCAGCTTGCGTTCCATCAAAACCAGGTTCCTCTCATAACTTGTCAATGTAAATGAATGGTGGAAGAGTGATCTGTACCATGTGTATATTTTTGTTTTCTTAATATTATTTCATCCACAAACTAACAGAGTATGAATTGATATGTGATTACTTTGTGTGCTGTTTCGCTGTATGCCATGTAAGGGGGGCGCTGGCGCATTCAAGTTAAAATTTTTTCGCTTTTTGCCGGTGCCTACCCACATCTTTTTGGTGTAAATAAAAAAGAATGAAAGAAATAAAGAAAGAAAGAAGGAAATAAAGAAAGAAAGAAGGAAAGAAAGAAAGAAAGAAAGAAGGAAAGGAAGAAAGAAAGAAAGAAAGAAAGAAAGAAGGAAAGAAAGAAAGAAAGAAAGAAAGAAAGAAAGAAAGAAGGAAAGAAAGAAAGAAAGGAAGAAAGAAAGAAAGAAAGAAAGAAAGAAAGAAAGAAAGAAAGAAAGAAAGAAAGAAAGAAAGAAAGAAAGAAAGAAAGAAAGAAAGAAAGAAAGAAGAAAGAAAGAAAGAAAGAAAGAAAGAAAGAAAGAAAGAAAGAAAGAAAGAAAGAAAGAAAGAAAGAAAGAAAGAAAGAAAGAAAGAAAGAAAGAAAGAAAGAAAAAAAAGAAAGAAAGGAAGAATAGGCAGCGGGAGATCTACCTGCATAGAAATACTATGTATTCTGTCTATCGACATTTTACAGGCCCTATTCCCATCGGATGGATATTTCATTTTGTCTGTGGACAATTTTGAGACCGAAGTAAAAGGGAGCCTCAATTTCATTTTGCCTGTGCAGAATTTGTGAATGCACCATAGAGGGAAGTCTGCAAAAGTAAAATTGATTTTTGTCAATAGGAAATCTTAGACCAAAGTTCATGTGGACCTCACTTACCTTTGGCCAATAAACAGCCCCAACACTCTCTATTAATTCCAGCGTGCAAGATACCAATTTAATTCTCTCTGTATATAAATCGATAAGTAGAAAAATATTATTGGCCTTGGTTTATGGTCAATATACAGACTGTCTATAGAACAACGAATAAGCTTCACAGTTTGCTTTTTTCCATAACAATCTACAGACGGTTTATAGACCAGTTTGTAAGACCAACAATTCGCACAAGTTCGCAGTCGATTGTGTTTTACATAGAGTTATTCCTAAACCAATTATTATTTGTTTTTGTAGATCAACTCTTTAGAGACAGAAATCAATTTGGAGTCTCACACATTTTGCTATTCATAGCCAACCGAGTATTTAGAGACGCAAGTTGATTGGGCGTCTTTTTAATTTCTCTCCATGTAAGTACTGCGAAGGCATCCTACTCAATACAAAAAAGCTTTCTGTTACACAGGAATGGCTTAAAACACTTTCCTTTTTTTTCATTCGCTTGTTCTTATCAAGTTACTTTAACTCAGGAGCTCCTTATAAGAGATTCAACATTCCAGCTCCCTGACAAAAAATAGTGCGCACGATCAGATCATCTGATGTAATATTTCATGAGAGCAGCGGTGATTTGGACTGCGTATGAGCCCTGCAACAGGGACATCGCGTCCTCTTTCTACAACGAGTGGTTGCAAGCTTAGCAGTAAAATCCAAACGGACTATCCAAGAGCATCCGCTTGAATGCATTGGTAGCAGTCCTAAAGCGTGGGCGGCGAAGATCGAGGCGCTTCCACCTTTCTGCTCTACTGCTTCCCTGGCGGTATGCTTGGTCCTCTCGCTTAAGTTTCTTCGCTGCGTTGTTTGCATCACTCCTCTGGCCGTCTGAAGCTTAAATCCTTTGCCCTTCCTGTGTGCGACGGCAGGCTGGAGCATCTCCTTCTCGTTGGCCCTGATGACGAACACGTTGTTACACGCTTCTTTGTATTCGCATCGTGTGGTCCACAACATGAAAAAGGTGGCCCGTAAGTACAAAGTTCCTTTTTGTCTTTTCGGTGCCCCGGAAAACTAAAAGCATTTCACCAAATGGAAATGAAGTGAAATGAAAGAATGAAGACGCCAGGAAGCATGAGCATAGATATGTTGCGTGCAAGGTAGGGTTTATCAAATAACGCTCTCATGTGGGAAAGCGTACATTGCTCATTCCGAACGTTGCCTTAATAAGCTTCTTCGTGAGCATGAACGATGCTTAGGAAATGGGCGCGGAACGAACTTATTGGTTCCTTGCAAGTCTTGCGAAATGCCTGGAAAGCTTTCACCACTTCTAAAACGAAGGGACAAAGGTAATTGGAAGAGGAAACACCGCGCAACCGCGTGAGTTATAGAATCTTTTCACATCTGAAACACATCTCAAGCAGTTACCCCGACAATATGGGCGAAAAATGAGGTAAATCCGCTTTTACTGCCTTTATCAATTATCTTATCATAAAGGAAGGTTCTCTTCTATTTAGCTCCCATTTTGAAATGTAAAATCTTGGTATAAATGTTGCCGCTGGGCTGCTGACCCGAAGGACGCGGGTTCGATCCCGGCAGCGGTGGTCGCATCTCAATGGAGGCGAAATTTACAGGCCCGTGTGGTGTGCGATGTCAATGCAAGTTAAAGAACAGCAGGTGGTCTAAATTTCCGGACCCCTTCACTACAACGTCCCTCATAGTCTGATCGCTTTGGGACGTTAAACCCCCATAAACCAAACCAATAAATGCTCCCCAAGTCCTAAATGGACTAAAACACTATTTTGGGTCGTCCGCAGCGCCACCTAGCGTCTCGTCTGCTTCTGGTCGGTTGTGTGATAATTACGCTGAGTGCGCCCTCTTCGTTGCCATGATCTCTGGTTCGCTGCTCACATCTGGCGCTCAACGGGTTCCTAGCGCGGTACAAGATGTCGGATAGTCGCGGTATTGCGCTGTAGCTGAGTGTAGCTTTTAAGCTACACTGAGAACTGCTCCTTTGGAGCCTATAACTCGCTACAGGCTTGATCCTATTTTGTTCACGCCACCAGCTCGTTAGGCCTAATTCCGACAGTTTTTGTCGGCATGGTTTGAGCGGCGGGTTGTAGTGGGCCTTAGTGTGGTGCATCGCCGTGGAGCTGCAACGGAATACAGTTTCGACGCCCAACACTTGATAGAGCTTATGAGGCTTGATTGTTTCACAGTCATGTTTAGATACCAAGCTTTAAAGGCATGAAGGTAAAAGCACTGTCACGCAGGTCACCAGCTATGGTATTCTGATTCTTAAATCAATCTGTTCTGGTTTTTAGTATACTAACGCAGTGCATGACCGTGAAAAACTTCTGTGAAACCCCTTCTTAGCTCCTACGTATTAGCTGTAAATTACATTGCTTCATCTATGATAATAACTAACCAAACGAGCTCGCCAAGCACAAGCAGACGACAAGCAGACGATTCCTGCCGGCTCCACCTAAACCGCCACCAGGCGTTCTGGCGGCAGAAACAACGCGGGACGCAGGATCACATGAGAGCAGCGCAGTTGCACAAGCTGGCTTTCCGGCGTCGCCTGCAACTTTCCGTCCATGGCCGCAGCTTGCAGTGATGTAAGTACGGGCCTAAATTGGGACGCAAAATATGCCGCCATGTTAGCGCTCCATTTCTGTGCCCGGCAAAACTTTTGCACCCTTTTACTTGGACTGAAGGCTTTGTTTTAACAGACATTAGATTTAAGAGAGATGCACAGCCGGCCCCTTTCGAGGCGTAGGGCGGGAAGGTGGCTGGAGGGTTGTGCTCCTGGAGGGTGAAAGCAGGCGGAAGTGGGGTGGGGCGGTGGACCAAGGGCGGCAGTGGCTTGGTACTACGGGCTAGTTTCACAATACTTTCAAATCGTTTGAAAAGAAAGCTGCCGAAAAGATCGGAAACAGTGCGTGATATATGAGGCAGCCTCCTCAACTTAGATTCTATATTAAAGGGTGTGCCTCAAGGTTCGAGTTTGGGACCACTGCTTTTCCTTCTTTACATAAACGACATATGATCTCTCCCACACGCAAAGCAGTAGTGCTGTATGCCGATGACCCCAATGTTTTGTTTTCTGTCACTAACCTATCAAAGCCTGAAATGTATTCGAATAACTGGCTGCGTGAACTTTCTGAATGGCTTGCTCCAAATGAATTAGAGCTGAATGCAAATAAAATAAATTATGTCATTTTCAGAACCTGTGATACCACTACTGGTAACAATCTTTCCTTCCATTTTCTTAAAGATGAGATATAGCGACGTCAGCTCGATGGTTTGTATTGAACAAAGGCGCGTCTAGTGAATACGGTGTCTTCGTTCACTCCCATCTTCCTCCCTTCCCGTTACGGTGAGGTCCAGGTGTCCACCGAGATATGCGAGACAGATACATTTCCTTTCCTCAAAAACTAATTTACCGACGAGCAAGGCGTACAGCTGAACGGGCGATGGCGTTCTGTGGACTCCCTGACAGCATTGCAAGACGCTGTCGCGTTTCACTCTTAGAGGCGAAGCTTAACATCTTAACCGCACATCAGTGACACCAGCAGCAACACAGCGCTTAAGGCTTGCTCCTCACCGCACTTTAGGTCAGCAAAGTGCCCCCCTGAATTTCTTTTTGTGGTTTGCATGGCTTGGCGCTATTTTAAAGCGAAAGCCTTTAATGTCTCATCGTTGTAAGCAGCAGTTGTCGACAGAAATGTCACGCTATATAATTGGTCGAAACGGTCGTGACACGTCACAGTGCGCGAATTTCAAACGGGGCCAATTGTGCTTTGGCTAGTAACCATGCAACCAATTGAAGGGATCGTATAGTGATGCTCCAAGTGGGACTGAGCTTAGTTAATTGCTTAATTACCTAATTAGCCTAATTAACTTTTCTAGTCAGGTCATATAAATAAATAAAACGAGTAGGAAATTGGTCGAGCTCGGGAATCGAACCCCGGTCTTCGGCGTGCGATACGAGCATGCTATCCACTCCGCCATGTCAGCTCGATGGTTTGTAATGAACAGAGGCGCGTCTAGTGAATACGGTGTCTTCGCTCACTCCCATCCTCCTCCCTTTCCTCCTGGCGAGGTTTAGGTGTCCACCGAGGTATGAGAGACAGATACATTTCCTTTCCTCAAAAACCAATTTACCGACGAGCGAGGCGTAAAACCGAATGGGTGATGGCGTTTTATGGACTCCCGGGCAGCGTTACAAGACGCTGTCGCGTTCCACTCTTAGAGGCGAAGCTTAACATCTTAACCACTCATCAGTGACCACATTTTAGGTCAAAAAAGTGCCCCCCCCCCCCCTGAATTTTGACGGCTGTGCAATGCCAGCAGTGGGGATGGGATGGCCGGGACCCATCCTCTGGGGATGCAAACCCCCAATGGGAGTGGCAGCGACTCCCAGACGACTGTGAGGGCCAGTCGTGCACGTGAGGTCCGATGCCTGAGCGGAGGCAGGCCTGGGTTTATACTCAGGTTGGACCCACGAAATCCGGCCCGGAAGGCATGTCAAAACGCCAAAAGGTTTTCGAATACATGCTACCTTCCTTCCTCTGCGCGCGGGGGCGTGCAAGTCTGGCTACCGACGCGTCGGTTTCTGGTTACGGAGAAACCAGGTCCGCGCGGGGGTTCATAGTGGCCAGGCTCTGAGGACCGCCGCCTCGGGGAAGCGGCCTTACGGCCGGCCGCAGGCTTAACCGCCTGCGGGATGCCGGGGGATGAGGGCTTAGTACTGCCTCGTAAGAGTCTGGCGAAAACCGAAGATGTGTGGAGTACCGGTGGAGTAGGCCCGGGTCATCTCATCCTAAGCCCCGTTCTTGGTTAGTGGCCCGGTCGCCCAGCCTTGAACACTCTCTCCTCAGTAGGAGAAGAGTAAGCTAGGAGAGGAAATAAGTGCATGGGTGGTTGGAGGAAGCACAGATGGACCCCCCGGAGTCTGACCGGTTCTGAGGCCGCGAGGCCGTTGACGTACTGGGCGTCCACTGGCCGGGACTATCACACATACTTCCGGTGTCCGAAAAACCGCGAAAAACCTTCGACGGCTAGTAGCCGGCAGGTGGGAAAAGCCTTCTAGTGAGCGATGAGGAGCCCCAGGTAGCTACTGACCCCGTGTTAGGTTTTCCTGTCTCCGACGGTCGGAGCCCGTTGCGTATGGTGGGTGGTCGGGCATCCCGTGAGTGGGGCCGCACCATTGGGCAATCTCGATGCTCTCCCTGCCCTGGCCAGGCGGGCCAGTAATGGAGTCGAGATAATTGAAGGATCAGAGCAAAAATCTCGCTGTCCCCATTCCCTCCCCACGTCCCATTTCCCTTTCCGCTACTTCCCAGGGGAGGTCAGGGGAGCCTCCCCGGGCCCGCTCTCTCGGCTGTGGGTCGCTAATGTAGCATTTTCCCTAATATTTTATTTTTCCACCCACGGGTGGTCAAATTACAACTTGCCTACGGGCCTCCTGTTTTATTTTTCAATTGGGTTAAGCCTGTTGTGTGTAAACGGTGCAGGCAGGGGCCTATTATTTTTATTTCCTTTTCGGTTGCCCCAACCTATTCAATGTCCATCGAGATATGCGAGACAGTTAGTGCGTAATTTCCTTTCCTCAAATACAATTTTCATTTTCTTCATTACGGGCCCTCTTTGTCTTCTTTCACTCCCACTTCCTCCCTTCCTCTACGGTGCGGTTCAGGTGTACACCGAGATGACAGAGAATTACTGCTCCATTTCCTTTCCTCAAAAAGCGTTGCGTTCAAAGGGCAAGGCATCGCGCCGAACGAGTGGTGGCGTTCCGTGGACTCCCTGGCAGCGCTACAACACGCTGTCGCGTTCCACTTGTAAAGGCGAAACTTAAGCGTCATTAATTAGCAGTGAATTATTATTCAGGCATTAATCAGTAATTAAGCATTAATGAGTGATTTGCCATCACTTAGTAATTAGTACTAAATTATATGTGACGCCACCAGTGCCACAGAAGCAGCGAAAGCGGTGCGGAAAACGCACTTTAGGCAGCCAAAGTGCCCCCTGAATTTTTTCACCAGTTCAAGTATGCACCAACTTGCCCTAAGAAAGCTGTTGAACAAACACTTCTAAACGGTTGAACGCAAGTGATATTGCGTTTTTTCGCTGTGCTTTAGGTAGGTGCGGCGCTAGCAGCAGGTCAGGAGTTGTACCGGTCTGCTCCTAGGTGTGAGCGTAAGTATAACAGGTAATGACGAGAACCTACAGGACTGCAATTAGAGGTATTTGGATATAGATAATACAGGTCGGAGCCACAAGAAACCTTCCGGTTTCTAAATTCGGTATGTCACACTATTTTGAATAAAATATCGGCGGCCATAGTTATTCGGTAATGTGTAATGTGAATTCCGATAATGTGGTAATTTGGAAGACAGGGCTAGTTGGTTCCCCTTAATTAAGGAGCGGCGCACAAGGACAGGGTGCAGAAAGAAACGGACGAGCGGATGTCTATTTCTTTCGGTCCCTCGGTCTTTCTGGCGCGCTGCTACGTAACACACAAGGTTGTCTTTGTGGTTTGCTTAGACCCTGCTAAAATATGCTACGGCACGAGTGCGGAGGACGCCTCAAACTGCGGTAGTAACGAAGCTGAAGCGTCGGGCGGGCCTGCAGAGCGGCTATGGTATGGCGTTAAGCAGTAGATTAGGTCGAGACTCAACACTTAAAGGGAGACTGAAGCACTTTTTTTGAAAATCAGGCTGGCAGCGCCGTCCTATAGTTCTTCACGCTGTATGCTCGAATATCGCATCCAAATAAGGCAAAAACAAGCGTGAATTGCCTTTTTTAGCAGAAATATGCGGCCTGTGCCGCGCGTCGCTGCGTTGAGTGCAGATCGCGGCTTTCCGTGGCGTTGTAAAAGCGAATATGGCGACTATTTTTTTTACTGACCTCCAAAGAAAAGGATACTACTGTTTGTTATTCCACGTATCAGCTGAAAGCAAAAAAGACACGAGCAAAAAATTCTACGCCTAGCACAAGCATACGCCAGCGTGAAAGACGCGTATGCAGACGGTGCGTAAAAGCTTCCAGCACTACCTCAGCTGCTATTCTCGGAAAGGAAAGGGTGCGAACAATACTCAAGTCAATTACTACGACCGGACGCCTCCTGGCTCACCCGAAAGAGAGTCATCCTAAAGAAAAGGCCCCAAGCGCTGTTTACAAAAAATCCTTTTCTCACTATCCGGCGTAGGTTGGGGCAAGAAAGTATTTCAAGGAAACGATGAAGCAGCAGAAAGTTTATGTCAAAATTAGCGAAGCGCAGTGGCCGAGCACTGCGAGGCATGTGACCACAGGATAGTGACGGAATCATTATGCGCTGGAAACCAAGTCAAATAACCGCACAAAGCTGCTGCTTCACTCGTGGCGCGTTCAGCAGATGCCAGAAAATATTAATCGCTGCCTGGGAAATGTTCGCCCTTCCTAGATTTGCAGTTTAGGTTCTGTGAAGTAGTGGCCAACTACGTGTGTATAAAAGCCAAGCTAGCTGCAACTCGCCCGCTGACACAACTTGATGAAGAAACCGAGTAAAGTTGCGAGACATCGCGTTTTTTGCAAAAACTTGGTTGGCATTCATTTCTCTGCTAAGTTTGCATCCGAAATCAGAACGTCGAACGCTTTCATTTTAATCCCTTAGCTACGACTAAACGAGATGACGCATATGAAGAACTTCGATGCTTGCTTGCTTTGCTTTATTGTGTTCTACTTTGCTTGCTTGCTTGCTTGCTTGCTTGGATACGTCGAACCGAGTATAAAATCACTAACCGAGCCTTGCTGAGCAGGTCTCAGGTGGTCTGGCCGCACTTAAGCTTAGCAGAGCAGCACATGCTTGAGCCTTTATTAGGTTTCTGCAGGGGCTAAGTGAGCATGTTTCTACTTTTAGAAGAGGCGCTTCTTCGGAATGGTGACACGCCTCTCATGCGCGAGGAAATCAAAGGAACGGCCTCATGGTTCAGCCGCGACAGAAATCTCGAGAGATCTCATTAGGGACAAGCTCTGCATGTAGCCGCTCTTACGAAAGTGCTTCGACCAGAGTAGGCTTGCTTAGGTCGGCTTGAATTCTTCGTCACAGCAGCGAGCGCTTGCGCTGCGAGCGCATGAGCTTGCGAAAAACAGTGGAA